>NC_136959.1:13135237-13137737 GCF_032717465.1 Coenobita brevimanus
TCTTAATCCCTAGACACGGGCATTATTTCAGCTAACCATCTTAGCTCAGTATCTATGACCTGTTCTACCGCTTCAAAAAAAATCCAAGCAGCTAAAAATAATTTGTATGCAGTCAAGATATTCATTTAAGAAATATCAGAACAGTTAAAACTCATATTCATACTCAAAACCAGATGAAGACGATTGGTGGAGTCTAAGGAATAATGGAAATCATATGTTTTATGATGAAGTAGCCTACATAATGTTTCCCCTACATAACTTCATAACCGTCGGTCTCTCTCTCTCTCTCTCTCTCTCTCTCTCTCTCTCCACACACACACCAATGTTCATCTGAATTCTCTGCTTGCATCTGTCCCCCATTATGACTGAAACGAGGCACCAGTCTTGTCCCATCCTCCCACCCACTCTGCAATGCAACTGTTAACTAGTAATCTGTCTTTCTTGTATACGACTTTATTTTTTGGAATGTCTCAGCATGTCTTCTTCCAATGCACAGTGCCCCATTATTTCAAACACAGTGTGTCCAGGCATCTCAATGGAATGGATATTTGTGTGTTTACGTTTCTTTGGAAGGAACTGTCAGAGTTTTGATTTATGGCGGTCACATACAAATCAGTCCTAGTCATTCTAAGCACGAGACTTCAATTCCCATCTCTTGATGTAGCTGTTGTTGCTGTTGTGTAACCCTGGTCTGTCAGGCCAAGCAGAGCCATGAACCACGGTCAAGCAATCGCCTCTGCGGGGCTGTCCCGTGCAGTGATGGGGTGAAACTAGGATATCTGGCCATAAGCTGCATTTAGTCTCGCTACGCCACTAGTTTTATAGGCAGTAGTTTGTTTAGTACAACAGTTGCCCTTGTAACAATATTTTCATATATAATTCATTTAAACACAAGTATGCATACTCGTAATGTTACTCCAAACTAGATTTTCGGCATTGATTTTTATTAGCGCCATATTTACTAATAGCGAATACTTTCGCTACACTGAAGGTGGTTTGGCCAGTGTGGAGAGGATGGAGGGTGAAAGACTGACGAAGAGAGTGTATGTGAGTGAGGTGGAAGGGGGGAGAGGGAGGGGGAGGCCGAGGATGAGATGGAGGGATGGGATGGAGAGGTATATGAGAGAGGGGGGTGAGTTGGGAGCAGGGCAGTGGAATGACGAGGGACAGGGTGACGTGGAGGCGATTTGTTTGTGGCCACCCCGAAAGGGATTGAGGTGTCTGGCAATAGATAGATAGAATAGAATACGTGCATGTTAGAAAGGACTGGAGCCCCTCGAAGAACCACCCAGGCTGAAGATTCTTTTATTGTCGTGGCAGCAGAGCCAACTCCCCTTACGAACGCGGTGCCCATAAGGGACAGTCTTCAGTTAGATGTGTCTGCGCAGACTGTCCGGCGAAGGCTGCATGACGCTGGTATACACCATAGAATTCCAGCAATGAAGAAACGCCTGACAACTACACAGAGAGGGGAGGTTAGCCTTTGTTCAACGCTATTTCCAGGAGAACCTAGACTTTTGGTCGCGAGTCATGTTCACGGATGAGAAGCGTTTCTCCTCCACCTCGCATGATAGGGTTCACTGCTGGAGGAGAAACAACACCAGGTATATGATATTACCATTTTTATTACTGATAAAATTCCGTACTCTTATTGCCCCCCTCCAGGCTCTGTCTTCATTGCAGTCATCTGTTTTCTATCACTCTGTTACAGTGATTAACCGATATTCAGACTTTTACGTATGGAATAGGTCAATACTGAAGCTGTCTTCCGCAGTCTGCATACCCCTCCATCCTTGATTTCCAGTCTTTTAAAGACAGTATGACCAGGCATCTAAAATAATTAGGATCCCTTATTTTTGGTTTTATTCTGTTCATATTGTCCTGGAAAAAGATATGATTCCTTCTACTCTTTGCCTCTCTTTTCTTTGTATAAAGACAGTGCCAAGAAAAAAAATGTGATCAATACTAAATAATATAAGGTTAGGGGGACATGTCATCACCTAGTATTCTGTCTCATGGCTGCAGTAATTTAAAAAAAAAAAGTAAATGTATATTTAACATGCAGATACGGGAGGGACAACATTTGTGATGAGGCACGATCGGGTCACGTTACCTGTAACATCTGGGGATACCTGATCCTACATGGCCTAGGTGACTTGTCCAGCAACGAGGGGCGTTATACTGCTGACCAGTATGCCCATATCCTGGAGGAACGTTTCCTGCCATCTTGACGCGCAAAGGGTTTTCCGTTCCCAGATGGACCTATTATTTTCATGCATGACCGGTGCCCCATCCACACAGCACGTGTAGTACAGCAGTGGTTTCAGAGACAAGACACACTTTAGCTCTTAGACTGGCTCGCCAAAGGGGCCGATCTAAATGTAATAGAATACGTTTGGGCTGAAATGGTTAATACCTGGCAGCCAGGACTAACGAGAGGACAAGATGTGAACTCCTCAACCACGTAAACGACCAGTGGGAACTTTGCCAGCGCAACGTG
>NC_136959.1:13142737-13265450 GCF_032717465.1 Coenobita brevimanus
GAAATGTTGAGATTACTATGCTTTACCCGGCCCACGCGAGAGCACGTAATTGGAATGTATGCTTAGGAAATGCCCCCTTGCTTTCAGTAATGGCCAGTTTGTTAAGGTGATGTAAGAATTTGGCTGTCCAGGTACACCCCCCAAAAAAGTATCGGCCCCTTAGGGTACGATGGTTGTGAAAACGAGCAACTTCCGCGGACACACAGGAGTCTATAAATGTGGTGCCTTAAAACATATCCCACTCAGTATGTGCTTCTTTTTGCAATATTGAGTTCTAATAATTACCAACGATAATATCTGCACTTGTAATTACAGGATGCCTCATATATCACAATGCTTCGTCCATGTTTCAGAATGATACGTGCTATAATGGGGTTGATACTTTTTTGGGTGGGTGTATATTAAATTTGTAAACCGTGAGGAATATGCCAAACACAGAAATGGGAATCTTGTTAACTCTATTGTCTTTTTTCCGCTTGGAGGTGATACTGAATAATATAAATTAGCCTTTTTTCCTAAGTCAATGGTTAGCCTACTTGAATGTTGTGAGGAAAAAGGGGCAGTAATATATACCTGTTTGTCATTATTTAAAAGGAAACCTGCTGATGAAGTAAAGAAATTGATGAGTGTATTTGGTGAAAATTGCTGGGAAAAGATACTTGAATTCTAGGAAAAAGGATATATGCAAAATATATTACTGCGCCTCTCTCTCTCTCTCTCTCTCTCTCTCTCTCTCTCTCTCTCTCTCTCAGGACATCATTGTATTATATCCTCTTATATTTACCACAAACTGACACTCAAATCTATGACCCGTGTTGAGAATCAGAAACATCCTTTAACTTCAAAACGTTAGCAAAGTAATTAAGAGAGAGAGAGAGAGAGAGAGAGAGAACGTGCAACAGTGTACAATATAGCTTAGCAGGACAGTGTGTAGGTGGCAGTGTGTGTACCGTAACGATATGGCGATGCGCTCTGATAGTCACAATGTGCAATGTGTAAATGTTATGAACGTGTTTGTATAGCACGAGTGTGTTTATAGTGTTAGTGCTGTGTTGTGGTGTTATGAATGTATGTATGGCGCGGTAGTGCTGTGTGTGGTGATGCGGGATTGTGTGCGTGAGATGTGCAGGTGTGGTGATAGTGTGAAAAACTACCTGATGAAGTGTGATGATCTCCAAAATGAGCTATTGTTATATGTTTTTTTTTTTTTTAATTTGTGATCAATAAGATGTATGACACTGACAATTTTCTCTCTCTCTCTCTCTCTCTCTCTCTCTCTCTGTCAACGACCTGTGTCCCTCCTCTCCACTCATACTCGTACTTCACCGCCCTTCTTCCTTCCTCTCCTCTTCCCATACTTCTTCCCCTCCGTCCCTTACTCTCACCATTCTTCTTCCTTTCCTTCCTCTCTTTTGGAACCGCCATTCTTGCTTCATTTCCCTTGTTTTCTATTCCCCTTTTCGTTTCCTCGGCCGTGTTTATTCCTTCGGTCCTCAGCTCCTCTTTCCCTTCTTTTATTTTACTTCTTGTCGTAATCTGTTCTTCTGTCTATCATTCTCTTTAATTTTTTTCTTTCCTTCCTCTTCTTTTGACTTGCATATACACTCCAGTTTTACTTGTTTCATCTGATCAGTTTCATATTCTATCTCTTGTCTTTTGTTTTCATCATCTCTAGTTTTACTGTTTTTATTGCAACAACAGCAATAATCATAACTAGGACACCGTAAAATTGTCCAAGGACAATTTTTATAAAGAAAAACTTCCCACAGCTATTGCCAATTAGAAGCCGTGCTATATAGGTCACTAACCTTGTGCATATCACCTTAGGTCATCACAGTCCATAAGTCCACCAAGTATGGTGGCTGTAGCTTTAATCCTTCATAGAAAATTATGTAACACCCTGAATATCCGGAAAAGTCCCAATTTGCTTTAAATCCCGGTTTGTTGCAGTAACATTTCGGATGTAGAAGGTGATGCAATCGACCGTTTGTCTCTGACCTTGCTTTGTTCACTTAGCTTTTGAAATCCCTAAGCCTTCTCTTTTAAGGTTATTGGGTTTAGAATTTAGTCTGCCCACCATCTGATTTGTTGTGAAGTAGATCAGTGTCTGAATTGCAGTGATTCTTTTGACCTTTCTTTTCATCATTTAGTGGTGACACATTGCAGTGTGTTCAAATCTGTTTTAATCACCATTGTCCTAATGCTAAGAAGACAATAACTGTACTTGGTAATTCATAAATAATTCTTTCCACAGACAATATAAGTAAGCTGAACGAGAATGGCGCTTGCAGTGAACTGACCTGCCTTGTTAGCGTTATGTGTCTGCGAGAAGAGCTGTTGTCTGCACTGTAAACTCCCAGAAGGCAATGTGTTACCAAAATGAAGCTGATTCATGTGCTAGTAATAAAAATTCTGGCTGCCGTTAAAAATTGCTCAGTGAGAGGAATATAAATGCTAAAGCAGCTTCCAGAAATGATAATCGACTAACTTCCTATTTTGTTTCATTCTTCACAGCTAAGATATCTTGTATGAAAAATGAGTTAAAATGCTTACTTCAGTGAACAGTTCTAGTTTGAGTTCTAACCACGGTGGAAAACAGGGTATATGCTTTGATCATTTCTTTCATTAAACTTGAATAATGTTTTACATCAGAGTTTAATAAAGCATTTTGTCCACTTGGGTCGCTTAATGACTCACAGATGTCATCTGCGTATGAGCATGCAGCAGACTTTATTTGTATAATATTTAACATATATGATTTCGAGAGTAACTTTGCAGTGAGACAAATATGACTTGCTGTGACTGCGACCACTATTCACGAAACCTAGAGTCGACGTTCAAAGTATGTTAAAATGTCATTCAATCTCCAACCTGTCATTCTTGTCTACTGAGCAGAGGAGGATATACCTGACCAACTCCTACTGCTACAAGAGCGAATCGGAGTCCTTCCCCTCATCCAATCTCCTTACAAAAAATATCCCCCCATTCTCTGCGGCTTTTTACACATTTGTTCATGAAATAATGCTTGATCATCTGCATTTTACTGGTGCTCTTTGAGGCGCCTCTGTGCTACGTAAGTCGTATATGTCGGGAGGATCTGAGAGAGTAGTAGTTGAATACATCTGCCCACATTCAATTTCACTTTTGTTGGGAGTTCCCTAAAGATTGGTTTAAGAGCAAGTCTATTCACAATTTCCACCAATTGATTGTCGTCCCTGGTTGGCGCGCATGATGTAGTAGATCACTTTTACGCTGATGGGCGCTCAATTTTCTGTGATTCTGACATACTTTACGATACATAGAATGAACTAGAATCCCTAATGTTTCGTATTACGATCTAGATAACAAGGAGGAGACCTAATTGTTTGATAGTAAAACCGAGATCATCATTATTCGAGGGAAACAAAAAGGATGATGACGCTGCGAATACCTTGATTCTTGAAGCTGCCGAGTCACAACTTCGTCCACTGAGTTCTTTTCGAAACTTGGGTACAAATTATTTGATCTCAAAGCTAAATTACGAGGAACGCATTATTCAGGTTGTAAGAATGTGTAATTTGCACATTAAAATGTGTAACAGTACTCTTTGGTAAAATTCTGAAGAGACGTTGCCCTTTACCACTGTTAGTATGTGTCTCCTGTTCATTTTTATAGTGCTTTATGGACCGGTCTTTCAAATAATTTATTAAAGAAGGCTCAACCTGATTCATATAGGACATCAAGGATTATGTTTGGTCTCCGTTCGAGAACTCATACAACCTCATTTCTAACCGAGTTGCACGGCTTCACACTAAAGGTCAGAACAGAATTTAAACTGTGACCTATAATTTCAAGGTCTGTCTTTTGGTAAACTGTCTACCAAAATGTTAAAACTTCCATTAGCATCCCCAGGTATGATATTCCAAGGTGAAGATGTTCCTTTGTGTCTCAAGGAACCAAGAGCTTCTCATCAGTTACCTTTTTCTAATCAGTTGCTTTTCAATATGACTCCTGGCATGCTGTTCAGGAAAATGAAGTAAGCGAATAGACTTAGCCAGGTAGTAGTCAAATGGTGGAATATAACGCCAAAACTGTGCTACCTGGGAAACTGTTAACAATACAACTGAGTTACACACGTCAATGGAAAACTTTTAAAGAGGCAATATGTGATATTCAAAATACTGTTCTCAAAATTGCAACCAAAGAGCTGTAAAATTAAGAAAATTCCTAAGTAGGCACTAAATCTGTGTTTTGGGGAAATTATGAAAACCAGTGTGTGTGTGTGTGTGTGTGTGTGTGTGTTAGTGATCAAGTGGAACATTCATTATTTCCATTCACCGTTATTGATACTGTGATCTATATATGTGGTTTTGCTGTAATATTCGACGTTTTATCTGGCCTACACTTCCTCTAATAATAGGCTAATGTCTCAGTGTAATAGCACCGTAGTCCTGTTGGAGAATATTACATAAGTCTTTCTTCCCGGCTCGTGTGTCGAGTCTCCAGGTGGAAGAAACAACCTCGCTGTCAGATCTTCATCGAGTTAGTGGGGAGTTTTGGTGAGGTGACCCGTCGTCAAGTAGGTACAACAGGATATCTTCTCGCTATCCAGGATGTGCCATGAGTTCATTATCCCAGTACTTCATCGCTAGATAGGTTAAGGATGACTTATTTGTACTATGGAAGTGGCTTCTCAAATTTTAAAAATTGAATCCGTAGTGCTGAATATTGCCAAAAACGCTAAATTGAGCACAATAACTGAGTCAAGTGTAGGTCCCGTCATGCTTTTTGACATGCTGGTCCAAAGCCTTTCTGATAATCTGCACAACTGGTAATAAGACGGATCATTGAAAACTGTGCATTGCCACAAGGTAAGTGGAGCGTCACGTGTTCTTTTTAGTTAAAACAACAGCATTTGCATGTTTGCCTCCTCGAACACGTTACCCACTTTTAAATATGGACCCCTGTAACTTTATTTAATTGATTACCAATATATATTAGGTACTTGCCTTCCATTAAATCTTTTCAGGGGCCGCTCAAAACCTTCCCATTTTTTGAGATGTCATGATCTGCAGGAAGGTGTTGTGATGAGTTAGTTGTTGCCATTTCTGCAGTTGAAGTTTGTATTTTATATAAATAATCTCAAAATTCTTGTACCTGCAAATATGGTTACGTGTTTCTAGCAGTAGTGATTCCCTCTGAAAGAAATGGTGCTTCATAAAGACCACATTATTATTATTTTTATTGTTATTATTATTATTATTATTAATGTTATGCCTCCACCCACCTATGGTAGAGGAGGCATTAAGCGCATGGTAGGTCCGTCCGTGCGTGCGTTCGTATGTGCATGGGTCCGTGTGTCTGTAACACTATTGTGGGAGCGATGTCTACTGAACCTGTCGACAGATTTCCACCAAACTTTTGTCAGAGATACAGTAAGAAGGGACGATGAACTGATTAGGTCAGTACGGTCTGGGGGTCAAAGGTCAAAGTCATATGGAATCGACTTAGTTTATCTTTAGCCCCATTTCAACCCACAATGAACCCTGTCATGGAGTTTGTGTGTCGAGTCCATGCACAAAGCTTGGCAGAGGCATATCGAGCGACACTGCGTTGACAGCTCGGAGCCCAAGTTCTCGACGTCTCATTATTATTATTATGATTATTATTATTACTAGTAGTAGTAGTAGTTGTAGTAGTAGTAGTTGTTGTAGTAGTAATAGTAGTAGTAGTAGTAGTAATAGTAGTAGTAGTAGTAGTAGTAGTACCAGTAGTTGTTTTCGAAATAAATGTTTTTACAGTTCATTGTCTACATGGGTAGTTACTGGAACATACTTTGGTGTCAACTGGAGATTAGCTGCGTTTCTCTGGCATTGTGATTTTACGGATTCCCTTATTTATATTTCACGGCTTCAGTTTTTCGAAATGTTATATAGAAAAGGCATTAAGTTAGGTTACGTTAGGTTAGATTACCCGGAAATAGGCTTGCTTGTGAGTTCTAATTTCCAAATACAGCACTACCGGTATACAACATTTCGAAAAATTTAATGCGTGAAATCTAAATCTGGTAAAAATTAAAATCATAATGCCGGCGTGTCTCACCTGCTGGCTCCAATTTATTGAGCTGTGTGTGTGTGTGTGTGTGTGTGTGTGTGTGTGTGTGTGTGTGTGTTGAAGATTTATCTTTCATCATGAACTTCAAATCCCTCTTATCATGTTCCCAGTCTATGGTCAAAAGACAATAATATAAATACAGCAACTTTCATCTTCCTCCTCTGATTTTTCTGCCCTGTCTTCCTTACATTAGTTTTTCTGTTGCATTTTTTAACCTACCTCCATACCATCTATCAGTTTCAAGTGTAAATATCGTATGATGTAAAGAGAGTGGTGCTTGTACGCTGTGGCAATGAATAATATACCTCCGAATCAAGCAGTATTTCAGTAGGCGTGAGGGTGATCGTGGTGCAGTTGGTAAGGTGCTGCGCTATGGTTTTAGGGATGGACTGGCATTTGTTTCAGTCCTGCTACTGCCATGGACTCTGTTATTTCTGTATCCCTTTCTTGGCTATATCTGCCACCTAATACTTTTCTGACCTTCTTTCTTGTCCCCTATTGATAATAATCTTTAAGTGTTAAGTGCCTGGATACCAGAAAGTAAGAACCAGGGCGGATATTATTTCATTTTCTCGTCTGTGTGGATAAGTGGTCAATCCTCCCATAGGAGTTAGTACCCGTCCCTCTTTTTTTTCTTTTCTCCTTTTTTATCCTTCTCCATCTGCTTCCATCCTCCTGGAGCTGGATAACTTTGGGAGAAGTTCTAATTAAGACACGTCAGCAGCTTAGACCACCGCCTTTCGGGAAGACCAGCTCACGACTGTAGGAGTATTATTAGGCAGAATATTGGCTTAGAAAGTTAAAGGGCTCTGGCGATGAGAATTCCTGGATGAAGGGAATTTGTGTATGATCATGCCTCTCAAGAATTTTAGGTGTTAAAAGATACTGTCATTTTTTCATATACACAGCATCTCTGGGATAGTCTTCTTCATTATTTTTCTACACTGCTCTCTAGTACTATAAGTGCAATGTCTCTAAGCATCTGGAGATAAAACTACGCTGTTTTTGACCTACTGTTGATTATAAGTAATGAATTAAAAAAAATTCTGTTCATATATTGCTTTTGGTGTAATTTCGATCTGCAGCTGGGATATCGAAAATGGGATATTCATGAAGATCTATGACCTTTCAAACTGTTAACCACGTAAGCGAAGTGAAAATATCGCTTTAACTATCTGAGGAGAGTAAAAGCGTGCAGGTTTATCATGTAATAAATGTTTTTTTTTTTCCTCCTCCCTCCAAGTGTAAGAAATTTTGCGTACACCCTGACATGTATGGTACTTTGGAACACACGCACACACACACACACACACACACACACACACACACACACACACACACACACACACACACAAGCATGTATATCTCCAGTCAACGTCTCAATCTCTTTCGCATGCCAGACACACACACCATCTACTTGTCCTCTCACACACTCACACCCATCAACTCACACTCTCAGAGCCTCATGAGATTTATTAGCAAACATTCATTCCCCAGATATTACAGTCCGCCTCCACCACCACCACCACCCTCACCGCTGGATAGCCTGGGTGAGAGAAAATGTAGGCATGAGATTTTTGTCATATCATTTACACCCGCTGCCTGCTGGTTATTACCGAAACAGTGATGGCTGTTTCTCTTAAAATGTAAATGTGTGTGTGTGTGTGTGTGTGTGTGTGTGTGTGTGTGTGTGTGTGTGTGTGTGTGTGTGTGTGTGTGTGTGTGTGTGTGTGTGTGTGTGTGTGTGTGTGTGTGTGTGAGAGAGAGAGAGAGAGAGAGAGAGAGAGAGAGAGAGATTCTGAAACGAAAAAGTATGCTTTAGAAAGTGGTAACGTGCAATGGGACAGCAAGCTTCATTATTTTTGCTTCCTCACTAGCCGTTGGGACTGGCTTGTGTGTGTGTGTGTGTGTGTGTGTGTGTGTGTGTGAATGTACTAATGCATTATTATTCTACAGGCGACCAACAGATTGATAAATTTCTCTCTCTCTCTCTCTCTCTCGCATCAAAATCCAAAAGATATGAAGAGTGACTGAGGAAACTGACCAACCACACGATCACAGTGACAGTCTAATTATATGTATTCCAATATCAGTCCATCCGAGAAGCCAAAGTAACAGTTCTATACAGTCCTATACTTACGGGATTAAGGCGTCTGGCAATAGACTGATAGATAGATGGTTCTGTGTAT
The DNA here is from genome assembly GCF_032717465.1 of Coenobita brevimanus. Classification (NCBI taxonomy): domain Eukaryota; kingdom Metazoa; phylum Arthropoda; class Malacostraca; order Decapoda; family Coenobitidae; genus Coenobita; species Coenobita brevimanus. The sequence continues at coordinate 13,151,020 of NC_136959.1, forward strand.
GGAAGAAGCATCAGAAAAACATACTTTAAGGCTGATCAAAGTATTCTTGCAACACCATTTTGCTCTTTTTTCTCCTAATTCCCGGCTGTCGCTTTATTGACAACGTTTGGTGGAGACGAGAGAGGCTACGAGAGTCAGGGAAGGATCCGCGGCATTATCTGCTCACCACCTTATTAACTGGTTCCTTGCTCCCACACTAGCCACAAAAAAAAAAAAAAAAAATGGAAGAGGAAATAGGAACTGCGGGAGATGAACTGACGAGGGGGAAGAAGAAAAGGAGAGACGGATGAGTGAGGCGAAGGGAGAAGTCATTTCCCATCAAAAGCAATATTTTCTCATCACGGAAATTTTAGGCTCCTCATAGACCTCTCATTTTTTGGCCGAGGGAGAAAAGCGATTTGAAAACAGCTCAGCGACCCGTCAACTTGATGATTAATGAAGAATGAGGGAAATTTTAGCGTCGGCGTGGTGGTGGTGAGGGTGACAGAGGAGAAGGCAGGAGGAAGGGGGGCGATTCCACTATATTTTCATACCGTCTGGCGTTGTGTAAGAAACTGAATGTATTTACCTGAACAGCAATGATATGAAGGTGCACAGCGTTAGAAAAGTGTGTGTGTGTGTGTGTGTGTGTGTGTGCAGAGAGAGAGAGAGAGAGAGAGAGAGAGAGAGAGAGAGAGAGAGAGAGAGAGAGAGAGAGAGAGAGAGAGAGAGAGAGAGAGAGAGAGAGAGAGGTGGAAGTACGAAGAGGAAGGTAACAAAGCCACGTGGTATAAGAAAGTTTTTTGTTTTTGTTTTACTTTTTTCATATATTTACACATCACCAGCCATCCAATCCCAGAGTTCGTCTTGAGGAGCCTCATCAAGAACGCATCATCCTGTCATTTCCTCCGCATTTCCATTCCATGCCAACTCACCAAGCAACCCTCCTAAATATAAGCAACAAATACCATGCTACAGGAAGTGGTGATAATGGTTTGATGCTGTGGTGCTGGCAGTGGTGGTGGTGATGGTGTGGTTGTGGTAGCGGCGTGAGTGTGGTAATAGCAGTGGAGAGTGGACAGAAGGATGAAATGGTGGAGAACATGTGGGAAGGTGGCACTGAGAGGCATGTGGTGTTACTGTAGTGGTGGTGGTGGTGGTGGCAGTGTGGATTGGTGGTGGTGGTGCTGGCGGTACGGTGTGGATGTGGTGTTGCTGGGGTGGAGTAGATGGAAAGATGACGTGGTGTAGTACATGTGGGAAGGTGGCACTGAGAGGCATATGGTGTTACGGTAGTGGTGGTGGTGGTGTGGATTGGTAGTGGTGATGTTGGTGGTGTGGTGTGGATGTGGTGTTGCTGGAGTGGAGTAGATGGAAAGATGAAGTGAAGTAGTACATGTGGGAAGGTGGCACTGAGTGGCGGGTGATGGAGATGAATGGAAGGGAAGAGTAAAGTAGTATATGAGGGAATGTGACGTGCAGTGGCAGGTGAGGGTGGTAAGATAAGGTAGAATTCTTTAAAGCAATTTTCTAGCAGTTATCTTTTACAAGTGATAACAGCAATTCCATACTGACCCTTGCCAGCCTTTGAAGACCATAACACTGCCGTAGTCGTGAATGTATAAGCCTTAGGAGAGCACCCTACGTCCTTGATAAGCGCCATGTAAAAGAAGAAATCAATTGTTTTTGGAATCAAAACCTGGAGCGTTAGTGTTTGATCTACTTCTACTTGACGCTTCTACCACACACTACTGAGACAGGAAAAGAAAAAAAAATCAGGTTTTAATGTGAATGATTCTAGAGTGTACATGGGTTAAAAGAAAGGAAGCAAAAATATTAGTCATGTCACTCTGTCTGTCTGTCTGTCTGTCTGTCTGTCTCTCTCTCTCTCTCTGTCTCTCTCTCTCCCTCGATCCCTCTCTCTCCCTCCCTCTCCCTCCCTCTCTCTCCTTCTCTCTCCCTCCCTCCCTCTCTCTCTCTCTCTCCGTCCCTCCCTTTCCCTCTCCCTCCCTCTCCCCCCTCCCTCTCTCTCCCTCTCCCCCCTCCCTCTCTCTCCCTCTCCTTCTCTCTCCCTCCCTCCCCCCCTCTCTCTCTCTCTCTCTCTCTCTCTCTCTCTCTCTCTCTCCCTCTCTTTCTGTTCCGCATCAGGAAGAAGCAAAATGCAAGAAAAAGCAGTCAGCATTAATAAGCAAAAGATGAAAAGCAAGAGATCGCCCCAATTCCGAGTGACGTGCAGCCAATCTCTCACAACAACACCGTCTTTGGCTGACAACGCCACCCCACTCAGCCATCCGTCTCAGTCCCTTCCTTCTCATTTCTTCCCTCTTGTATCCGGCCCTCTATGTCATTCCCCAAAACACATTCTTGTCCCAATTTTCTCTCCTACTGCTCTCCGTCTCTCTCTCACTCGGCCTAAACAACCTCTTGTATTGGTAATTGTTTCAGCCTGGCGTCTCTTCCGGCGAAGTGACGACTGGTAGAAGGGGGATACAGCCAGCGACACGAGGATGACAGAGAAGGTGACGGAGAAGGCACAAAATTAGGCACGAGGAAGAGGGATGACTGAAGAGTATGCTAGGACGAAAATGGTGAGAGGTGAGAATACTGAATCAGAAGAATGGAATAAGTTTGTGACGAGCATCGTGGAGGATAAGGAAGATAGAAGAGGAAGGGGAGAGAGATGAAAAGGAGAGAAGTAAGGAAGCAGGGGCATGAAGGGAAGAAAAGACTGGGAAAAATTAGGTAGAATGGGTTGGGATAGAATAGAGCGGAGAGGAGAAAAAGTGGGAAGTAAAACAGGTAATTAGGAGGTAGGAATAGGAAATATGGGTGAGTATGGCAGGAAAGAGAGATGGTTGAGTTTGAGGAGCGAGTAAAGAACTGGGCAATGTCTATCTATCTATATACCTAGGCTGCTTCCCCCATGGAAAGGGAGGTAGCCGAGACAGGACGACACACTCCCCATTTACTCATCCATTCAAACACAGTCAATCGCATCTTAGCCCCAAAGGGGAGAAGGTACAGATCCTCACCGCACCACGCCACACATGGATCAACTGCGCAGTGCAATCAGTGTCATCCGCAGCAGGGCCGACAGTAGAGCTGGTTTACCCCTGCCACATCATAATAGACCTATCCCCTTACTCGCACCTGATCTGACTAGCTAATCAGACCAAATGCGGGAGAATATCCCCTCAGGGCTGCGTCATCATTTATTCATTCACAATTTCTCTCCATTTATTTCTGTCACGCACAGCCACTCTTCCTTGCTCAACAGACATCCCTCTCGCATCCAGCGCTCTCTTCACACTGTCCATCCATCCTATTCGTGGTCTCCCTCTCAGCCTTACACCTCTCACATCAGATCTAGTTATCTTTTTCACCAATCGCTCATTACCCATTCTCTCCATATGCCCAAACCATCGCAACACCCTCTGCTCAACTCTACCAGCCATCTCCCGAGCAACTCCAGTTCTCCTTCGCACTTCATCATTTCGGACTCGATCCATACGCGTCACTCCACACATAATCCTCAGACACCTCATCTCCATTATATTCAAATTTTTCCTCTCTGCTACACCCATATTCCATGTTTCAGCCCCATATAATGCAGTCGGTACCACAACACCCTCATACAGCCTTCTCTTTACATCCATTCTAAGCGAACGACTTCTAAACACTTTTTTCATTCCTCCCAGCACCTTTCCTACTTCAGTTATTCTAAACTTCACTTCTGTATCTATTCTTCCATCCATAGCAACATGCGACCCTAAATATTTAAAACACTCCACCTCCTCAAGCAACTCACCATTCAAAACTATATTCATCCCCCTACCATCTACCAACCTCGTACACTTCATCACTTTACTCTTATTCTCATTTACTTTCAATTTCCTCCTTTCACACACCCTTCCAAACTCCTCTACCAACTGTCTCAATCTCTCCTCTGAATCAGCCACCAGTGCAGTATCATCTGCAAACAGCAGCTGCTTTAGATTCCACTCTCCACCATCAACATTCACCAGACTCAGACCTCCACCTAAACTCTTGCATTCACCTCCCTTACAACACCATCCATGTAAATATTAAACAACCAAGGCGACATCACACATCCCTGTCGCAGCCCAACTCTTACGGGAAACCAATCACTCACAGCATTTCCCACTCTTACACACGCTCTACTATTTACATAAAAACTTTTCACCCCTTTTAGTAACCTACCATCAAGTCCATACAATCTTCAAACAGTCCACAAAGCCTCCCTATCAATTCTGTCATACGCTTTCTCTAAATCCATGAATGCCCAAAACACATCCTTGCCTTTTGTTAAATACTTTTCACACACTTGTCTCACAGCAAACACCTGATCCACGCATCCCCTCCCTTTCCTAAAGCCACACTGCTCATCACCAATTACTCCCTCTGTACCCTCTCTAACTCTAATAATTAACACTCTACCATACACCTTACCTACAACACTCAACAGACTTATACCCCTAAAGCTAGTACATTCATACTTATCACCCTTGCCTTTATACAACGGGACCACACAAGCACTTGCCCAGTCAATGGGCAACGTGCGAGGTAAAAAAAAAAAAAAAAAAAAAGGCATACGGTACAGACAAATTATTAAAATCTGTGAGCAAATACATGTCAGTTCCCCCAACATTTTCTTCTTCTCATACATGAATACATTTAATTTCCTGCATCTGTTTTTCACATCACAGATCAGACAGGTTTCAGGACACGCTCGATCCAACTCGCCCTGTATCGTCACCGCGTTCAAAGCCAACCAAAACGTGCATTATATAAAATTATTGTTTTGGCGTCCGTTGACGTATCTTTGCACCCATCTTTTTTATTTCACATACTGGATCATAAGATAACTATGACTTCAGTGGAAAATGTTAGAAAGGTGTCTCGAAATTCCAGGCCCAGCTTCATGTCCTCTGACTTAGAAAAAAAAGTCAGTAGGACGTGGAAACGAGCGGTAGCAAGAAGGCTGAAAACACCACAAGAAAACACACACACACACACACACACACACACACACACACACACACACACACACACACACACACACACACACAAAGCATTGCCTGTTTTGGAAATTTAAAAGCTCACAATGCCAAAGGGATACTGAGTACTGAGAACTGAGCATGTTACCAGCAGCAAAACTGGTGTGACTAGTAGACTCACAAACTTACAAACTATGGCAGCCATTTGTGTAAGTTTACGACAAAACAAAAGAAATATAATGGCATAAAAACAAATTACGATGAAACTGGTAGATGGAAAAGATGTCTGGGTTAGTAGCAAATATACCAAGGCAACCATCTGCACTACGGTATATTTGCCACATGATGGATAATGTACTGTTAATGAGAAGGATGTTGTGGATGGCAGCTGATTTTATTTTGTGAAACCAGTAGGTAGATCAGTCACATATATAAACGTGCTTGCGAAATCTAAAATTATCATAAAGAACTGGGCCAATCTGGTGTATGGGCAAGAAATCAGACTGTTAAAGAAACGAGCACCGATAACTTAAAACTGGAGTGGAAAAGATGCAAAAATTTAAAATTTCAAAATATTCTACTGATGTCAATGGCAAACAGCCTTACAGTACTTGGTTCATGCCAAGTAATTATGCATTATTAGGAAAACACGTTAATACTATTGCCTTCAACCAAGTTCTCAAGAGTGTGCTTCTGTGCTTACACCCTGCCTACGCAAACTCTTTTGCCTTTGTCTGTCAACTTGTACCTTTCCTTCTTGCTGGAAGTTTGCTCTCATTCAGCCAGTCCCAAAGAAGGGTGACCACTCCCAACCCTCCAATTATCGTCCAATTGCTTTAACGTCCTGTATTTCAGAAGTTTTCGAGTCAATTCTCAATAGAACAATTTTAAGGCATCTTTCCTATCACAACCTTCTTTTCGATCGTCAGTATGGGTTCCGTCAGGGACGCTCCACTGGCGATCTTCTCACTTACCTTTCAGACTCCTGGTCATCCTCCTTTCGGGACTTTGGCAAAAGCTTTGCCATTGCACTTGACATCTCAAAGGCTTTCGATCGAGTCTGACATAAATCTTTAATTTCCAAACTGCCCTCCTACGGTTTCTATCCTTCTATCTGTGCCTTCATTGTTAGCTTCCTTTCTGGTCGTTCTATAGACGCTGTTGTAGACGGCCATAGTTCTTCTCCTAGATCTATCAACAGTGGTGTTCCTCAGGGCTCTGTCCTATCACCAACTCTCTTCCTTTTATTCATCAATGATCTTCTAAGCTGTACATCTAACCCTATCCACTCATACGCTGATGACTCCACCCTTCACCTTTCCATTCGGTTCCCGCAACGCCCATCTCAACAGTTACTTCAACAAACAAGGGATGAGGCTATGGCACACCTAATGTCTGATTTGGCTCGTATCTCTGACTGGGGTAAAAATAATATGGTTGTTTTTAATGCATCTAAGACTCAGTTCTTACATCTATCAACCCGACAAAGTCTTCCACAAGTATACCCACTAATGTTTAATAATATTCAGCTTAATCCTGCATCATCCTTGAACATGCTGGGGGTTTCATTTACTCGGGACTTATCTTGGAAAGATCATATTACATCTCTTGTAAAATCTGCTTCCAAGAGATTGGGTGTGCTAAGCCGACTCCGCTCTTTCTTTACCCCTGCACAATTGTTGACTCTATACAGGGGTTTTATCCGCCCCTGTGTAGAGTACAACGCTCATGTGTGGGGAGGCTCCCCACATACAGCTCATCTCAATAGGGTGGAGTCAAAGGCTTTTCATCTCATTAACTCTCCTCCACTTACTGACTCCCTTCAACCTCTGTCTCTTCGCCGCACTGTTGCATCTTTATCTCTTTTCTATCGCTACTTTAATGGTCACTGCTCCTCTGAACTGTCTGCTTGCATTCCTCCACATCTACAACGGGCGCGTAGCACCCGTCTGGCAGCAAACTCTCATCCCTTTTCTGTCCAACTCTCTAATGCAAGAGTTAACCGTTACTCCCAGTCTTTCATTTATGCAGCAGGTCAGCTCTGGAACTGTCTCCCTCTGTCTGTATTTCCTGCTGCCTATAATCTCCAGTCTTTCAAACGCAGTGTGTCCAGGCATCTCAAAATGATCGGATCTTGAATTTGGCTCTCTATTGTATTTTGTTTTTCTCTTGGAGGGAACTGTTACTGCGGGCTCATGGCCTTTGGTTCCTTCTTCCTCGATAAAAAAAAAAAAAAAATCAAGTTGCTTCGAATCTGGATCTACGAAGGGAAGAATACCTGTCTAGAAACATAACTGTATTTGGGCGATAATTATCTAGATGGAATAAGTGTGGGCGCAGGTAATACCCCTAGTAAAAGGAAGCATCAGGGTTACGACTTAGAAAAATGCCCAACTTTGTGAATGTTATAATACCAAGATGAGTAAATTCATGCCTGATCAAACCTGAATGAAAATTTAGGTAAAGGTGTAATAGTTTAAGGGAAATCTGGCTACTTCACTCGATCTGAATATAACTAAGGTTGCTCCTGAGGATTTATAGGAGGCAAGGAAAAGGGTGGACAGATATGGTAAGCAACTGTGAGGAAACTAGGCATGGAAGTGGAAGCTTTGAGATTGACAACTGACTGAAATGAATAGGTGAAGAATCGTTAGTGAGGAGATGCGCATGCATGATAAGGACTGAACCCCTTTTTCATATACAGAAGTAAACAGAAATTACTCTAACTCATGCGTGTATGCAGAACGCGTGAAAAAGGAATACATATATTTAAATGCTTTTCAGGGTAAAGTTGAGATTAACAGGCTTATTATTACTAGAATAACTGTTTAAACATTTCATCAGGCTTCCCGCTGGACTGTGAACAAACGTTGCCGAACACCCATGATACACGATTTTCTTATACATGTGGATAATTGTTAACGTTTGATTAACAAAATTCAATATTGAAAGTATGTTGCGAAATAATTTTGAAATCACCATTTTCACGTAGTTCACTGAATGCAGTCTTGAAGGGTATCAAACACTGGCGTTTGTGATTATGGAGTTCCTGGTGCTTGATATTTAAAAGAATGTAATGATGGTAGGAAATTGTTGTAATGGAGCTGGTTAGGGAGGGTGATGGTTCAGGTACAACATGTGATAGGCAAAACACACACACACACACACACACACACACACACACACACACACCACATGAATTTATAGACAACTTTTTTCATATGAAGAGTCGCCAAGGCACAAATTGTATATTCAAATAGCTGCTGGCACTATTTTGGCACCAGTAATTTAGAAATCAGGATGTATGAGAAGAACTATGCTAAGTGTTGCTTGATTTAAGAGCAAAGTGTTATAAATGTTCTTTTTTGCTCTCTCTCTCTCTCTCTCTAAGTACCAGAGCCTGAAGAGTACCGTAACCGGAGTATCTGCACAAACTGGCAATACGTTTAGAATCTCGCTATAGCCTGCGGGCAATTCTGTCCAGGAAAATGTCCATGTGATGGTGGGGAGCGGGGACAGTGTGGCTGGATATTGGTGACGTAAATTTGACTGGGGAATGACCCTATGTTGTGGGAAGGGGACACGAGGATTGGGGTGGGCGTAAGGGGGGTGAGGTGGGTATGGGGATGTTGAGATGCATCAGTGTGAATCTAATAGGCTGTAAGGGCTAGGTGGTTTGTGTAGGTGTTTTGAAAAACTGATTGAAGGAGTGTAATTGTAATGGATGCCGTTATGTCGGAAATTAGTAAGTGGCATTGCTCTAGAAATGGATGCGAGTGTGTTGGAGTAGTGTGAGTCTGAACAGCCTGAAAGTTGAGATAGAGTGGATGTGAGTGCCGTGGAGGGCATAAGGAGTATAAGTGTGGGGGTTCGTGGACGGATGCATGGGGTGAGAGATAAAGTGTGTACTGAGGATTTTTTGAAGTGATTGTGTGGAGCTGAGGTGGCTCGGTGGTGACGTATTCATCTCCATATGCCTCAAGTGTAAGGCTCAACCCCACGCCATAGCGGACACTTAACATGGGTGATGGTTTTAGTTAATATGCTTTATAGTCGTATTATCGAACCCTGTGAGATCAATAGCCGACACATAAGGGGTGTGACACACATAAACGTAAGAAACACACACACACACACACACACACACACACACACACACACACACACACACACACACACACACATACATCACTTCCTAGACACTTCATCCCCAACAATACTTGGCCAGCGTAAGATGAGTTATTTCCAGCAATCACTCTCCCTCCGAAAGGATCCAGTTCAGCAGTGAAAAAGATAACTACGAACTAATACCAGTGTAGATAGTGACGACGATGTGTAGTGGAGTGATGGGTGAGAGGGCTGAGCGAATGTCAGTGAACATAATGTAAGAAGGAAGGAGTAAACATTGCATCAGTGGATGTCAGAGCTTATGTGGGTGTGAGATGGTAAATGGTGGTGTGCTGACATGGATGTAGATGCCGGGAAGATTGAGTTTTTTGGCCTGAGTAGATGTCTAAAAGAACTATAATCCTCGTACGTGTTAGATCAGATGAATATTGGAGTTGCAGGAAATGAGTGTGCTATGGTGAATGCAGTGGGTGTAGTGTTGCGAATGAGTGTGCTATGGTCAGTGCAGGTAGTGTAGAGAGTGTTGCATGACTGTGCCATGGTGAGTGCAGTGGGTGTAGAGAGTGTTGCATGACTGTACCACGGTGAGTGCAGTGGGTGTAGAGAGTGTTGCGAATGAGTGTGCCATGGTGAGTGCAGTGGGTGTAGAGAGTGTTGCAAATGAGTGAGTTATGGTGAGTGCAGTGGGTGCAGAGAGTGTTGCAAATGAGTGAGTTATGGTGAGTGCAGTGGGTGTAGTGTTGCAAATGAGTGAGTTATGGTGAGTGCAGTGGGTGTAGAGAGTGTTGCAGCTGAAATGAAGTTTTAAATTAGTGAGTATGTAGAACATAGAAAGTAGGTCTAAAAATAACAGGTTGCTTTCTGGTTCATAATGCTGTTATGTTTTGGCGGAAAAAAATCCTACTAAAGTTATAACCAACGTGCATGAGAAAAAAAGTAGGGAAGAAGGCTTTTTTCTACCTATCACACCTATGGAAATAAAAGAAAAGAAAAACACCTTGCTTTTTATGACGAACAAAAATGGAAAGTGTAACAGAAAAGACAGAGGAGCAAGTACTATGAAGTATTTAATATTGTACATATATATATTGTTACGGAACAGAGAAAGATAATGTACACTTTAAGTGAGAATACTAAAAATCACTACTGTCCCGTAAAGTTCCAGGTTCAAAATAAAAGAGTTAGGTAAAATTACAAGTTAAAGTTTAATGCTCAAACTAACAACAAAACATTCAGGACTCATAAGGATAATGTAATAGCAAAAAACAGGTTAAATATATGGTTAACTGCAATAGCCTCTATTAACACGAAATTAGCAAGAGTAAATTTACCTAAGTCAGCCCTGATAAAATGAAAATACACTGGGTAATGCTCAGTTAATGCGAGATAAATTATTACAGATACAAAATATTATCAAAAATGACTGACAAAAAGAACCTTTACATAAATCACAAAAAACCTCACCAGGCCCAAGAATTAACCCTATGCTACACAGCACAAGAAAATGCAACAACAGTCATACTCAAATTACACAGCTGCTAGATGGTTGGAGACTTCCTGAGCACTCACAACAATAACTGTACAGGGGAGGACAGAGATGTGAACAAAATGAGGAGCAGATCTAAGTGGCAATGATGCAGAGACTGAGCTCATTATATAGGGGCCAGCAGAGCTTGATACAACTTGTAAGAAGGACGCGCAAATGAAGCCTAGGGGACAAAGAGTTGACAATCCCGCTCTGAACAACAGAAAGGACGACTTACTCTACTATAACGGTAGAAGGGGGGGACTGAGGCAGAACACGCTCGTGATCAAACATGCAGCATACTGTGCGTTAAAATTACACAAAGGATAATGAAATCATAGGCTATGTAACACCTCCTCACAAAGAAAAAGAAATTTACAAAGGAAATTTCTTATTACTCTAAAACAATCTGTCTAAAGTCTAGATAAGCAATCTGCAATAACATTTTCTTTCCTAGTGTTACAAAACATGAGATCTCCCTAGCACGTTCAGTCATAGGTACTTGCCAGTATCCCTTTAACAAATCAAACTTACTTATGTACCTAGCCTTTCCGATCTTGTCTATGCAGTCTTCCACACGAGGGAGAGGGTAAGTGTCTGTTTTGGTTATCTGATTAACACGTCTGTAGTCGATGCAAAGCCGCTGTGACCCACCTGGCTTAGGGACTAGAGTGACAGGAGAACTCCACTCGCTATGACAGGGGTCAATCATCTTGTGGTCCAACAGGTAGCCAAGCTCCTTCTGGATGAGAGGAACTTTCACTGGGTTCACACGGTAAGGAGGCAATTTAATTGGCTTTGCATCTCCAACATCGACATCATGCATCAACACAGTGGTTCTTCCTGGAGTGGCACGGAACACTTGCGGGTACTCCTGCAGTAATGCTGAAAACTCTTGCCTTTCCTCGGGAGGTAGATGAGAAAGCTTAGTCTGGAGATCATTCATGATATCAGGATTCTTCCCCAAACCATCACTCAGGCTCATGCTGCACGGGAGAGCTTCACTTGCAGACTCGGGTAGAACAGCTACAGTGCAGACCGGATCATCTTCGTCCCGCCTGTGATATAACTTTAGCATGTTGATGTGACACAGCTGCTTGTTCCTTCTACGATCTGGTGTGGCGATGACATAGTTGACATCACTGAGTTTCTTCTCCACGAAATAAGGACCACTAAACTTGGCTTGAAGAGGTTGCCCATGCACTGGTAGCAGAATCAAAACCTGATCTCCTGGCTGAAAGTGGCGTAACCTGGACTTCTTATCATACCAAGTCTTCATCTTCTCCTGAGCAGCTCCTAAATTCTCTCTCACCAGCTGTAAAGCAGTGGACAGCCGTTCTTTGAACTTCATCACATACTCCAGCAGGTTGACGTCATCTTCCTCCGACAGCCAGCATTCCTTGAGTAGTTAAGGGGTCCTCTTACTTCATGGGCAAACAGTAGTTCAAAAGGTGAGAAGCCCAGTGATTCATTTGGAGATTCTCTTGCAGCAAACACAACGAATGGAAGACCTTTATCCCAGTCTTTCTGATGTTCCAAACAGTATTTCTTGAGCATCGATTTGAGTGTTTGATGTTATCTCTCCAACGCTCCCTGAGTCTGGGGATGGTAAGCTGAAGACGTGATCTGGGTGATGCCCAACTCTTTCAGAGACTGCTTGAAAACGTTTGACATGAAATTACTTCCCCGGTCTGACTGTACCTCCTTGGGCAGACCAAACTTTGTGAAGAACCCTAGTATTTCCTTAACCACGTTCTTTGCTGAGATATTTCTAAGTGGAATGGCTTCAGGATAACGAGTAGCCATATCAATCAGGGTCAACACATAAGAAAATCCTGAAGAAGTCTTAGGAAGAGGGCCCACAATATCCACCAACACACGGGTGAAAGGCGCCTCAAAAGGAGGAATGGGAACTAGAGGTGCAACCTTTTCGGTCTGATTACACTTCCCCACAACTTGACAGGTGTGACAAGACTTACAATACCAGGAAACATCCCTGAAGATACCTGGCCAGTAGAAGTGTTTCAAAATGCGTGCCACAGTCTTCCTCACTCCAAGGTGTCCTGCCAAACTGGAATCATGAGCCACTCTAATGATATCCTGCCTACAAACACGAGGGATGACAACTTGATGTACAACCTCCCATTCACAGTCGGCTGATGCTGTTGGCGGTCTCCACTTGCTCATAAGTACTCCTGACTTTATATAATAACAAGTAGAAGCACCGGCTGACTCTTCCTCACTGCAAGCAGAGTTAGCTAGACCTTTCAACTCAGGGTCAGCAACCTGCAACTCAACCAACTCTTGACGAGACAAATTATCAACACTACGGGGTACTGCCTCATCGGGTGAGTGGTCCAAATTAGCAAGAAAAGTGTCAGCTAGGATAACATCATCATCATCATCATCCTCTAAATCACCAGTAACTTTAGACTTAGCCCTAGTGACAGCACATGCAGGGAACACATCAGGGACATCACAATCCTGGGACACAGCCACTGGCTCACTAGACAACTGAGGAGCTGGACACACTTGACTTCCACCAATATCATTTCCAAGTAAGAAAGTTACACCTGACATTGGGAGTGTCTCAACCAACCCAACCTTAACGGAACCATTAACAAAACCAGACTCTAAATTCACTCTGCACAGAGGGACAGAGAAGTAATTATTCCCTACACCTTGTAAGGTTACAGTTTCATCAGAGGAATTAACATTAGAGCCTAGAACACTGGTCAGCATAAGGGATTGGCAAGCACCTGTATCACGATATATTTTAACTGATTTCCTGTCATTACTGTCTAGAAGACTGACAAAACCATCAGACAGGAAATTAGCACATGAAATCTTGAGAGTGTCACCCACGTTACTGCTCAAAAGAGGAGCTCCATCCTGAGAATTTAAGTTACCCCTCAAAGCAGGTTCAGTTAACTCAGTTAAAGAATTCTGGGAACTCTCAAGAGTGGACACTAGACCAATTGACTGAATATTTAAAGACTCCTTTTTGTTCACATCACGCTGTCTCCTGAAACATTTCTCCGTAGTATGACCAAGCTTACTACAATAAGTACATTTACTTTTCTAAAATCTAGAGGTGAAGCTGGTATTTACTTCCTGAGAAACATCATCTTTATTCTCTTTCCTGTTACGAGTACCTGTACTCTGAGTAGAGGCAACGTACTTACTCTCAGCTTTCCCTTTTTCTTTAGAATATCTTTTGTGAGTGAGAACATATTCATCAGCTAAAACTGCAGCATCAGACAAATTATCTATTCTTTTCTCATCAAGATATAGGCTTACATCTTTATAAATACACCTCTTGAAGTCCTCCAGCAAAATCATCTGCTTAAATTTACCAAAATCAGAATCCACATTCTTAGAATTTAACCACTGCTCTAACAGATCTTCTTTGATTTTTGCATACTCAACATGGGATTGCTTATCTTGCTTATAAGTTGTCCTAAATTTTACTCTATAGGCTTCAGGAACAAGCTCATAGGCCTTAAGAATCAAGCTCTTGACTACATCATAATTATCAGATTGATCCTGAGGCAAAGATGCATAAGTTACTTGAGCTTTACCGGTGAGAACAGTTTGAAGGAGTACTGGCCAATACCTTTTGGGCCAATTAAAACCTGTAGCTACCCTCTCAAACAACTGAAAATACTTTGTTAAATCAGATTCATTAAAAGGAGGGACAAGTTTAACATTTTTAGCCACATCAAAATCATCAGAGCTAGATGATCCAGTTCCACCTTGTTTCATGCGATACTCATGGTCTGCCTGAATCCTGGCAAGTTCAACTTGTGCGTGTATCTGTGCCTCCTGAATACGAGCCTCCGCCTCCTTAGCATGAGACTCCTGCAGGGCTAGCTGTAACTTAGCTAATTCGATCTGCGTTTGCTCATTTGGAGGAGTTACATTAAACAACCTTTCATTAATCATGTCAACAATTTGATCTTTAGAATGATGAGAGCGAACAGCAATTCCCAATTGTTGAGCAACAAGCTTACGTTCATTCTTTGTTTTGTTTTCTACATCACACACTGTTTGCACATTTGACAAAAAATCTTTGGCTTCATCAAGTGTAGTAATAGTAGACATCATGAATAAATCACAGTCACAAAATATGAAGCAATATCCTTATGATAATATCCTGAATATCCTGATGAGAGGTCGCCAAATTTATGTTACGGAACAGAGAAAGATAATGTACACTTTAAGTGAGAATACTAAAAATCACTACTGTCCCGTAAAGTTCCAGGTTCAAAATAAAAGAGTTAGGTAAAATTACAAGTTAAAGTTTAATGCTCAAACTAACAACAAAACATTCAGGATTCATAAGGATAATGTAATGGCAAAAAACAGGTTAAATATATGGTTAACTGCAATAGCCTCTATTAACACGAAATTAGCAAGAGTAAATTTACCTAAGTCAGCCCTGATAAAATGAAAATACACTGGGTAATGCTCAGTTAATTCAAGATAAATTATTACAGATACAAAATATTATCAAAAATGACTGACAAAAAGAACCTTTACATAAATCAGAAAAAGCTCACCAGGACCAAGAATTAACCCTATGCTGCACAGCACAAGAAAATGCAACAACAGTTATACTCAAATTACACAGCTGCTAGATGGTTGGAGACTTCCTGAGCACTCACAACAATAACTGTACAGGGGAGGACAGAGATGTGAACAAAATGAGGAGCAGATCTAAGTGGCAATGATGCAGAGACTGAGCTCATTATATAGGGGCCAGCAGAGCTTGATACAACTTGTAAGAAGGACGCGCAAATGAAGCCTAGGGGACAAAGAGTTGACAATCCCGCTTTGAACAACAGAAAGGACGACTTACTCTACTATAACGGTAGAAGGGGGGGACTGAGGCAGAACACGCTCGTGATCAAACATGCAGCATACTGTGCGTTAAAATTACACAAAGGATGATGAAATCATAGGCTATGTAACAATATATATATATATATATATATATATATATATATATATATATATATATATATATATATATATATATATATATATATGTATATATATATATATATATATATATATATATATATATATATATATATATATATATATATATATATATATATATATACACACACACACACACACATATATGTATGTATGTATGGTTAATCGCAGAAGGCTCTCCCAATTTTTCAGTCGTCTTGCTGTCAACATATACATCAACCTGGAAACAATACCACTCAGCAAGTAATGGCCTATAGCTTCGAATTATTAATCTATCCAAATTTCGAAGGTATCTATAGTTTTGCGCTAATTAACCTTCTCGTGTCAAATTCCACTGTCCCACTACATGAAAATTCAAGTTATGCTTCCCGTTTTAAGTGTTGCATCGATTACCTTTGAGTTTCATCCCATTTTTTCTATTAACATTGTTCTGTATTTCGAACAAAATTTCATAGCCGATACAGTAAATTTGATGTGAATTTTAATATTTGATGACAGAACACACTGACCAGGTGTATTGGCATGGTTAAAGGCAGGCACGATATTTTGATACAAAGTTGGTACACACATCACCATACACTAGTGACCAAAGAATTTAATCGGCTTAAATAAAACCATCATTATCTCTAAATATACCGCAAATCAGTGGCAGAGAAATACTGAATCATATCCATCAGTATATCGGAATGAGTAAATACTAAGTTTCACCATCAACATCCAGACATCACCAATTGTTAGAATGAGGTACAACTTTATTTATTTATTTATTTATCTATAAGTCCTGAGAAGCAAGATGGTATCCTTTTCGTCAACGCGCCCTACTCGTATACCATATCGCCATACTCAGGCTGTGTGTGTGTGTGTGTGTGTGTGTGTGTGTGTGTGTGTGTGTGTGTGCTTTAACTCCTAGGCTTTTTGATGGATCTGAATGAAACATCCCAGGTGCGTTAGTAGGGTTCCTGGAAAGGACTTCCAGTATATACAGTTTTCCAGTCATAATTTTTAAGGGGGTCAGGTCCCTTAAGTATATTAAAAATTCTCAGAAATAATTAAAAGGAGGGCCAGATATGACTTTGATATCACAGTATGTGTTGTAAAATGGAGTCTTATGCATAATCCAATATTTAGGGAGCGTGACCCCCCTAGTGATTTTTTGGGAGTCAGCCTCCCTCTGAAAAATAAAAATGATCAGAAATGAGGGAAAGTGAGCAGAGAGATTTCAACGAATCTTCTCAGGTCAGTTCGGCAGGTTACTTGCTGATGTCCTTTTCATAAAACTTTTCACCATTATTTTCAGGGGGTTAGCCCCCAAATTCAAAACTTAAACAGAATGTAAAATAGGTGAAGAAGGGCATACATCATTCTGATACCTTAGTACATATTGTACAATGGACTCTCTTCGGTAACGCGATATTTGAGGGACGTGACCCCCCCAATGATTCTTGGGGGGTTCAGCCCTCCCTCCCAGTATAAAAACGATCAGAAATGGGGGAAGTACTTGAATGAAACTTCCCATATGATTCCGCTTGATTACAGAAAAGGTTTTCCACTATATATACAATTTCCAGCCATTAATTTTAGGAAGGTCAACATATTTACCAATTTAAACATTCTCAAAACTAGCGAAAGGAGGGCAGATATGGCTCTGATATCTTAGTACATGCTGTACAATGGACTCTCATCCGTAATGTGATATAAAACAAATAATGATCAGAAATAGGGGAAATATGTGAATGACATTTCCCAGGTGAGGTCATTTGGTTAGTGGTAAGGTCTTCCACTATATAGGATTTTCCAACCATGATATTCAGGGGGTCACCCATCCTCAGGAAATTAAAATCTCTGAGAATCTGTGAAAGGATTGCAGTGATGACTTTGATATCTAAGGACATATCTAAAGACAATGGATTCTCATCTGTACTTTGATACTTGGGGAGCCTGACCCTCCCAGTGATTCTTGGGGGGGGGGGGGTTAGCCCTCCTGTCAAAAATAAAAACGATCAGAAATAAGGGAAAGTGAGCACATGGATTTAAGCGAAGTGGGCATACGCATCGCAGGATTGGGTATATAGTTTCCATGTTTTCTCTGAATGCACTGTAAGGAACTGCCTATCTAATTTATTTATTTATCTATTGAAACGCAAATTCCATTTGTTACATGGTTAATATAGTAAGACAAGCGACAAAAGCAACACGAATGGTAGGAGAACTGAAGCCAATGTATTTAACAGAAACTTAATGTCCAGCCACAAATTAGCAGACCAAACAAAAGGCGATTCAGCTGCAGACAACTGACAGTCCCGCCCAACAGAGCCTGAAGAGGGAGCCAGAAGGTCAGAGTCTAACAGTACAGCGTCATAAAAGAATCATGAGAGGCCAACACAAAGAGATATTTCAGTCTTCCCTGCCTCTCTACCCTTCCACTAAGTTTGTTCCAAGTAAGACCAAATAATTGCAGTTCATCTTGCCCTGCGACATTGGCCTTTGAGCTATTGTTATCTGAGAACTTCCTCCTCATTGACTGATTTCATCCATCCAAGTCGAATGAAAGCTATTAGTGTTACAGGACCCAATATTTGACTTTGTCGTGTGACCTTGACCTTTGACAGCTTGTTCCCTGATTCATATCACTTCATGCCCGCCACACCCTGAATCGCTCCACAAAGACTGGTCTAAATCGGATAAAACTGGCGTAAATTGATATTGCCATGCGACCTTTACCTTTCACGTATTGTTCTTAAAAGGAAGAGTTATACTCGGTGGCTGACTCTCAACATTTACGCCAAGTTTGATCAAGAACAGAGTACAGCTGTTTTATATATTTTGTTTACACACACACACACACACACACACACACACACTGGTCAAAACAGGATTCTTCTCTGTAGCCTTGATCTTTACCGACTGTTCCCAAACTGGAATCCTTTCGTTATTGCATTATTACCATCCCTTCCACCTACTTTGGTCCAAATCAGATCAGGAATGTTTGGGCTGACCTTTCCATCTGATCCTTGGCCTTTTAAATTATTCCTCTCCGAAACACTAGGTCAACCCCTGGACTGACCCTCAACACCATATAACATTTGTGAAAATTGGGTCAGAACGTTTGAGTTTTATTGGTTCACACACACTCATACATTGTTGTTTTATTTTGGCTGTTATGATTATTTCTGTTGTTATATTATTATTATTATTATTATTACTACTACTACTACTACTACTACTACTACTACTACTACTACAACAACAACAACTACTACTACTACTACTACAACACACACACACCTACCAACACCACCGCCTCTGGTCCATCTCACAAGCGGGTATTAAAAGCTAACTATAGCTTATGACATTACACACATCAGCCCATCAAGCTGTGTCAAGGAGAACAGCAAACACAAGACAGCAGAGAAAAGAGAGAGCAAATGGAAAATGGATAGGAGACATGAGAACAACAACCAGCATGATAATAAAGGCCATCCTGCCACCATGACTGTGTTCACCAGGTGTGCGTGTGGTGGGCAGGTGGCATCCGCAGCGATACAATGACGGGGATGGCTGGTGGCGGGGAAAGATAAGCCAATTTTACGGAAAGGCTGGCAGTCCATCCTTCCCTCCCCCCCTTCCGACCCCTCTCGATGCATTTTTTTTTCATTAAGAGATTTCTTGGGGAAGCTGCTGCTAAAGGGGAAGAGAGGGGAGGCAAGTGAACAGATGTCTTCGTTTTCCTTTACAGTTTCATTTTTACTCTCTGTAGCTTTGTTTGGAACGGAGATGCATTTTTGTGGAGCGAAGAAAGAGAACGAGAGGGTCTTCGGCTATGTCTAGAAGGTGGGAAATAGATGGGTTATATTTGCTACACAACTTTCGTTTTGCTTTTTCATTCTTGTATTTTGTAATTTTCTTCTGCCGTTGTGCATTTATTTGTGTGTGTGTGTGTGTGTGTGTGTGTGTGTGTGTGTGTGTGTGTGTGTGTGTGTGTGTGTGTGTGAGAGAGAGAGAGAGAGAGAGAGAGAGAGAGAGAGAGTGAGAGAGAGAGAGAGAGAAATGAAATAAAAGCCTGAAGCCCCCAAACCCGTTTCCTCAGAAAGAGAGAGAGAGAGAGAGAGGTAGACGGAATGCATCGTTTTTTACTCTCTCTCTCTCTCTCAATTGCTCTTTAGAAATACCTACTCCTCTACTATTTCGTCCTCCTTATTTTACTTTATTTCCTCCCCTGCTATTTCCCTGATCCTTTACTCTCGTGGTCTCCTGTATCCTGTCTTACGTGTTCCCTTGTCGTCTCTTCTCTCGCCTCTTCTCCTCTCTTCACTTTTGCATCTGTCATCTCCTTCCGTCTCCTCCTCATCCTTTCCCGTTTCCTGTCTCTCTTTTTAAAACGTCCTCTTTCCTTCTTTTCTTTCCACGTCCCTTAACCTTCTCCTTTCCCACTGCCAGAGTCTATCTATCCGTCTCTCTGTCTATCTACTGCCAGACGCCTCAGTGCCTAAGAGTGGCCACAAATAAATCGCCTCCATGTCGTCCTGTCCAATGCTACTTCACTGCCTTGCTCCCAGCTCACCCCCACCCGTCTCTCAGTATACCTCTCCACTCCATCCATCTCATCCTCGGCCTCCCCCTCCCTCTCCCCCATCCACCTCACTTGCATAAACTCCCCTCGTTAGTCTCTCGCTCTCCATTCTCTTCACATGGCCAAAACACCTCAGTGTATTTCTCCTAACGATTTCTATCACATCCACATCCACACCACAACTTTCCCACTGCCAGACACATCATGTAAAATACAAAATTGTTTTTTTATTGGATAATTCAAGGTTGATAAAGTACAACTAAAGTATCATTATTATATTAGCTTAACAGTGATTTTTTCACAATAAGCCACAGAGATAATTCATATATATTAGTGATCAAAAATGCTTAGAGCAAGAATTTATGTAAGCTAAATGACTCCGGAGGCGAAATGATGCGCATAGGTAGGATTTTGCTTGTGTACCGGGTGGCTAAGTGTTGTCAGTGTTATTTATCAAACCTGTGAAGTAGCAGGATAGCATTTTTGGCAATTGACCCTATACCGTTGCGTGAGATTTAGCTAGTGTGTGTGTGTGTGTGTGTGTGTGTGTGTGTGTGTGTGTGTGTGTGTGTGTGTGTGTGTGTGTGTGTGTGTGTGTGTGCTTTAACTCCTCCTAGGCTATTTGATGGATGTGAATGAAACATCCCAAGTGAGTTCGTCTGGTTACTACGAAGGTCTTCCACTTTTATATGAATTTCCAACGTGATTTTTCATACCCTTCACTAAACTGGAAATTCTCTGAACTACTGAAAGGAAAGCAGATACGGCTTTGAAATACTGGTATATGGTGTAAAATGGACTCTCACCCGGAATTCCATACTTGGGGGGGGTGACCCCTCCAATGATCCGTGAAGGGGCCAGTCCCCCCAAAAAAATAAAAACGATCAGAAATAGGTGAAACTAAGCATATGGATCTCAAAGAAACTTCTCTGGTCAGTTCGCTTGGTTCCTTGATAATGTCTTCCAGCATATAAATTTTTTCGCCATTATTTATAGGATGTCAGTCCCCCCCCCCTCCATAATTTATAGAGGTTAATAACTGGGGGTAGGCAGGCACACACTGCTCTGATATCTTAGAACATCTTGTACAAATTGGTACAGTCCGCTAACTACCACTCCCACTTGCAAAGATCGGGCAAAGTGGTAATGGGATGCAAACATAACACTGTGGCTGAAACTCATTACACTTCTTATACCCTCTGTAATAAATTTCATTGACACATGCCACATTACGATCATGTGGTGTTTACATCGGGATACTAGCTTCTTTTATGACGCAATTATCTAATTTTTTTTTTTTTTTTATCGACTTGCCGTTGCAGGATAGTGCATGCAGTTTGCATGTTTTTTCCCTGAATAGAAAGGAAGAAACTGCGCATTCACTTTATTTCTTTATACATATATTTATTTTCGTCAATACAATGTACCAATTTCTGCCATGTACCCAAGAAATATTCGTTCTTGTAACTTTCCTTTAGTGAAAATTTAAACATAATTAAAGTTTTGTGTATGTGCCAAAAATATGCTTGAGCTTCTGGCAGCTCTGATTGCTTGCCTCTGTGTGTGTGTGTGTGTGTGTGTGTGTGTGTGTGTGTGTGTGATGGTCCGTGTATTGTATCGTCAAATATCTCTCTGTGTGTGTTATAGGGATGAGAGGAGCGTCGTGAGAGTGAGACATAGTTTTGGGTAAAATACACTATAGTGTGTGTAAGGCTGAGAGGAAGTTGGCCAGGTTTGGTACTGCTTAAGAGGAGGGGAAATGCCTCAACTCATCCCTACCTCCACACACACACACACACACACACACACACACACACACACACACACAATAATTGTTACAAATTATTCTTTTGCGAGACTCCAGTGTTTATCCCATATTACAGATCATGATGTATCCTTTGCTAGTTCTTCTATTCAGAGCCTCTTCAGCTGGCTCAGAGACCGAAATATTGTGTCCCGAGAATCCCAAGAAGAATGTTGTGGATTAAGGAAAAATAGAAAACATAATGCTGAAACAGGAAGCTGTGATGTGGTGTAAGCATTACAGGAGTCCCAAAGAGCCTGACACACAGCAGTTCTGGAAATTCATATGTCATTTTGGATTCACGTGTCCGTAAGGAAGACATATTCTGCCTTTCTTCCTCTCAGTCTGTCTATTGCCTGACACTGTACTCAGCGAGGGGAGATTTCGACAAAGGACCCTCCAGGCATCTTCGTTCTTGTTCAGTAACAGCACCAGCTCTCACTGACTTTCCAGCTCATACCTACTGTTTCCCTGACTCTCTCGCCGAATTCTTTTCTTGACGGTATTATTCATCCTCCTAGATTGGATTTTTAACTTCACCGCCCAGTCACCACTATTTATGTGTTCGAAACACTAATACGAATCACTAATGCCGCTTATTACCCGTCCACGCCTCGGAGGAGCTCGGGGACGGGTATAATTTTCATTGTTTGCCTGTTTGTTTATTTGTTTGTGTCTCTATTCACAACTTAACGCGAAAGCAACTGATGCGATTTTGACTAACATTACAGGGATGATGGGCTATAACCTTCTGACCACCTAATTAAGTTTTGGGCCAAGGCCTAGGCTGTAAGCCCAAAAAATGCTTTTAGAAGAAGTTAAAAAGAAAGCAATCGTTTTTTCACCATAACTCCTTTCAAATTCGTCACATTGACACCTTTCAAATCTGCATCCTATTACATGCCTCATTTCATCAGGGGAGTCACCTCCCAGTTGGCGGTAGGGGATCAGTGTCAGGTGGGCCAGGCCTAAAATTTCAAATCGGCATAAAATTGTCAATTTTCACCCAGTTTACTCCAAATTTGAAATGTGACATCTTTGACTAGCTATCCTGTTGTGTTTATACGTCAGCACGAAAATGACAGCTGGGGGCGGGTTTGCTGTGCTTTGGCACTTCTCATTCCTAGTAGGTTTAATCAGTTACCACCCACCACATCATTCGTCCTTGCTATCCAGAACGCCATTTGCTAATTTCACTCTCATGACACTCATTTACGACACTTATATTATTTCTTTTCAGATGAACTAATACCATTCATTTCACTAAATGTGCATACCTTGCAGTCACACCAGTCACTCCTATCATCCATGTACAGTCACGCGTACTAATTTCTGCTCAGGGGTTACCCCTTCCTTCCCCCCTCTACCCTGGACAGAGGGAAGGGGGGAATCGCGAACAAGTCTACCCCGCCTTCTGCCCCCAACTCCCCCACCCTCCACCTCCAGCTGCCAGTTACTGATTAGACGCAAATTTTCTCATGTCCTGTAAACATGACTAAACTGTCGTCGCACACGCTTTCAACGGCCAAGATTTGGACTATATTTTTAGAATAAATTGTGACCGTATTGAACTGCATTCTCAAACTGAAAATATTCACCATCATTGTAATCCAGTGTCGTCCGCTGCACAATTCTGGGCTCCAGTGCTTACCTTTTCACTTCCCCCAGCTCTCTCTCTCTCTCTCTGAATTTACTTTTCCCACTCACTCTTTCTTTTTAAATTTATATAACTTTCTCTTTGCTTCTCTCCCCCTTCTCTCTCGTTCTTTGTCTTAAGTCTTCCCAGCCTCTCACCCCTCCCCTCCCCCCACCTTAGGCCTGATCAGCAGTCAGTTATACCATCACCGCTCCTTCGTATATCGTGTGCAGGCAACATTTATCACACACACTTAGGTCAGATGTATGGAAAGCTCTTTATATATATATATATATATATATATATATATATATATATATATATATATATATATATATATATATATATATATATAATTGTATTTCTCATTATATGCCAAGTTCAAATAGAGAACACCAGACCAATATTCGTAATTTTTATTAGAGTGACCGTTCCACTTCACATAGCTGGGTAGCTGGGCTTATAAACTGCACACACACACACACACACACACACACACACACACACACACACACACACACACACACACAGGACTTAAATTTTGCACTGACAGCGTGGCGACTACATATATAGTCATTCTAACAACTGGATCTGCTGGCTCCAAACCTTCCCTGTCCCAGTCAAACTCCTCATGAGGAGTTTGACTGGGACAGGGAATGTTTGGAGCCAGCAGATCCAGTTGTTAGAATGACTATATTTGTAGTCGCCACGCTGTCAGTGCAAAATTTAAGTCCTGTGTGTGTGTGTGTGTGTGTGTGTGTGTGTGTGTGTGTGTGTGCAGTTTATAAGCCCAGCTACCCAGCTATGTGAAGTGGAACGGTCACTCTAATAAAAATTACGAATATTGGTTTGGTGTTCTCTATTTGAACTTGGCATATAATGAAATACAATTTTATATATATATAAATATATATATATATATATATATATATATATATATATATATATATATATATATAAAAAATGAGCTTTCCATACATCTGACCTAAGTGTGTGTGATAAATGTTGCCTGCACACGATATACGAAGGAGCAGTGACGGTATAACTGACTGCTGATCAGGCCTAAGGTGGGGGGAGGGGAGGGGGGGAGAGACGGGGAAGACTTTAGACAAAGAACAAGAGAGAAGGGGGAGAAGGGGAGAGAAGCAAAGAGAAAGTTATATAAATTTAAAAAGAAAGAGTGAGTGGGAAAAGTAAATTCAGAGAGAGAGAGAGAGAGAGCTGGGGGAAGTGAAAAGGTAAGCACTGGAACCCAGAATTGTGCAGCGGACGACACTGGATTACAATGATGGTGAATATTTTCAATTTGAGAATGCAGTTCAATACGGTCACAATTTATTCTAAAAATATAGTCTAAATCTTGGCCGTTGAAAGCGTGTGCGACGACAGTTTAGTCATGTTTACAGGACATGAGAAAATTTGCGTCTAATCAGTAACTGGCAGCTGGAGGTGGAGGGTGGGGGAGTTGGGGGCAGAAGGCGGGGTAGACTTGTTCGCGATTCCCCCCTTCCCTCTGTCCAGGGTAGAGGGGGGAAGGAAGGGGTAACCCCTGAGCAGAAATTAGTACGCGTGACTGTACACCAATTATGCAACAACAACACCCCACCACCTGTGCAATCAATCATACCATCACACCACTAACACCTTATGACTTCATCCACTCCACCATCATGCCGCTCATTCTCTCCACACACACACACACACACACACACACACACACACACACACACACACACAGGTGATCTCACGCATTACCTATGCCACCTCCCTGTATTTGCGTTCAGTGCCACCTGCAGTTATCAGTACTATCACAGCATCACACAAAATCACCCACAATACACCAATGTCACGAGGATAATTTCTAACACATTATTACCAACATAATCCGCCCACTGCCTCATGAAAATAGTCTACACGATCAACACCACTGGTAAACCACTCGATCCACCATCTACTCCATCCCAGCCACTCACACGGCACCCAGAACATTCTCACCACTCGTACGTACACATCACTAAGCACACCACTGATACACCACACAGTGTCTGATAAATACAAAACCACTGCACTACGTCAAACTCCACTCCCCCTGTCTTTGCATATGGATCTAGGGCAATATTTCCTGTAAAGACTGATATGGGACTAAGCTCGTGTGACCCCTTCGTACAGCCTGATACCTCGTCTTCATCACTCACCTTTCTCACACCTTCACCCTTTCCTCCTTCGACCCCTAGTGCGACCCTTTCTCTCCCCATTACTTTAGCTTTCTCCTGATCTTTCTCACACTTCCCCTCTCTCCTGTCAGCTCTCTATATTCTCCCTTTCCTCTGACACTTGGGTAAATTTTCTTCATCGCCCTCCTGTCTCTTCGTCCACTACCTTTCTCCCGCCCTCCTCCCCCATCCCTGGCCACATGGTATGCTGTTCAAATTCGGTGAGATTCGTCAGCGATAGCACGACCGGCTGAACACATCCGGAAGGCGTGAAAGGGGGAAAAGAAGGGAAAAGTAAAGTTAGCAGAAGAAAATGGAAGAAAGGGAAACTGGTAAAAATGAAAGACGATTCAGTGGGAACGAAACTAAGAAGTAAGAGAATGATAGGGCTCAGGTACAGTCATAAGAAAAACTATCGTTACCCCCAGGAGTGATCGATGCTAACGAAAGTTAACTGGGCTATGTGGGCGGGTCCTTGCAGTTCGCCCCGCCCCTATCTAGTGTTGTCATATCACATTCCCATTACAAGACTTGGAATAATGAACGAGAATGAGGCATATGGCGGGGAAATATATAGGATGTGTTTGCGTTACCCTTAGCGCCCCGCAAAGGCTTAATAATGAAACTCGCCACGTTTATTATCTTCCTACTATTCAACACTTATTACCTCTAGAATACAACCAATAAATTATTTTGAAAGGTATTAAATCTAATGGTATCGTGTGTTTTTATTTTTTTATGATAGTCTAGCAGGGGTGCCCGAATTCATTTGTTTGCTTTAGATGGTTGGTTAAATGCTTCAGATAGATGCATCAGAGTTAATATGGATGGGGTGTGGTATATCTACGTTATGCATTATGGAGACGTCACAGAGTGCACGAGGGGCTATAATCGCTCTGCATTTATTATATGTAGAAAGAAATACATATTATTACACTGAAATTTACTAACTTGGCTTGTATCAGCTGAATGACTGTCATACGTCTGGCATGGGTGCACTTACTCATTGCCTGTCTGCATGTGTACTACCGACTCTACACCATTCAATTAAATTTTTATTTAATGAATTCGGTGCCGGATAATAAAACGTGTTGTCTCTATGCACAGACGCCAAACGATCTAATTGGCTTTTATTACCTCTAGCACTAATTCTAATATCTATGTCTCACATAACCGACATTGACGGGTTTGCGGTACAAACTTTCCTGTCCCGTCATTCCACAACACTTCGTCGTTGTGTCATAGTGCAGAGCTCTGAAAGGTAACAATATTTTTCTTATGACTGTACTATTGGCCACAGAAGTTTCGTTCCTCTCATTGTGGGCGATTTGATGAATGTGGCACCGTTGCATTCTCCCCCTCTACACCCCCTCCCTCCACCCGTCTCCCCAGATAGCTTCTGAGGTTTATGAACCGCGTTGTGAAGCACCTGAACGTCCGAGTTTACTGCATGTTACTCGATATGATGGGCATGATATATTATGCCTGTTGCTAATGAAAATTTGCGTGTTTCATGACTGTATTCATTTTTGCAGGAGTTATTAGAATGTATAAATGTGTCATGCCATTTGTACCAAATCACAGCAGTACTACCAAATACTAAAGCATCTGGAGTTACTTCCGACATTCTTCCAGTATTATTAATGACTACACTCTTATAATCTGCTTAGGCCGACCAGTGCTACGAACAAGTTAAGGAATTTTTTTTTTTTCTCATATATTCATTCATTTATGAATTCATTAATATCGAAAGTGTGAGAGCAACAGATTTAAAATAGAAATTAAGAATACACACGTCTGTCAAAGTGATAAACACATTAGAAACTGGCAACATCCAAGGGTGAACATACTAGATGAAGTAATATTTTAATAAAAATTAAAGATTACCCGACAGAACACTGACAACCAGATAATTAGATTGTGTCGATAATATAGGTGATATGGCAGCCCTATCACAATCTAGGGCTCAGCCATAAAATCCCTCGTTACGACAGTAAAATCGGTGTACTCTTTTACCTTTCTTCCATCTTGCGTTTCTCTGTAATACCAGTATCCACTAGAATAAGACCACTGATGAGGAGGGATCCAGTAATGAAGAAATTATGTGAACGGATGTGTCACTCAGAATGCATGTATGAAAAATAAAGAAACGGCGTCAGAAGTGTGACTGTAAAAAAGCATAATAATACGGCGCCGTCTAACAGGGGTGGAGGATGAAAAGGCTCACATAGGAAATGATGAAAGGCAAATAAAAAGTGAACACTGATGAGTATGAAATACTCTACAGACAAAAGAAGAGACTGAGCGACGACAATAACATGTCGAAGGACAAGGATAGACGAGGAAAGGCAAGGTAAGAAGGCGAAGGATAGGAAGACTGAAACCAAGTATATAAATGATATATGAGTAAATATTTGTCGGTAGTAATAGTCATTCTATTTGTAATATATATTACTGTATGCAGTATTACAAAAGGAAAGGCAAGGTGAGAAGGCGATGGATAGGGAGACGGAAACCAAGTATATAAATGATCTATGAGTATTTGTCCATAGTAATAGTCAGTATATTTGTAACATATATTACTGTACACAGTTTGATAAAAGGAAAGGCAAGGTGAGAAGGCGAAGGATAGTTAGACTGAAGCCATGTATATAAAAGATAAATGGATATCGTCCGTACTAATGGTCATAATATTTGTAACATATTACTGTATATAGTTAAAAAGATATATGGGTAAACTATAATGAAATAACTAAGCATCATTTACTCTGCATTATTTCTTCGCATCTGTATATTTGTCCGTAGTAGTACTGTAGTCAGCGTATCTACCTATAACCTATATTACTGTAAACGGTGTGATACAAATAAACGAGGAAAGAAAGTGAGAAGGGGAAGGATTGGCAGACTGAAATTATATATATATATATATATATATATATATATATATATATATATATATATATATACACATATATATATATATATATATATATATATATATATATATACATATATATATACATATATATATATATACACATATATATATATATATATATATATATATATACATATATATATATACATATATATATATACATATATATATATATACATATATATATATACATATATATATATACATATATATATATATATATATATATATATATATATATATATATATATATATATAGGGAAATATAATCAAATTAGTAAACATTTACTCTGAATTATTTCATCATATTTACATATTTGTCCGTAGTAGTATCATTGTATCTATAACATTACTGTATTGTGTTTTCTTAAAAAGGTAACCATTATGCATATATATATATATATATATATATATATATATATATATATATATATAGAGAGAGAGAGAGAGAGAGAGAGAGAGAGAGAGAGAGAGAGAGAAGGGGGGTGGTGGAAGAAGAAAAAGAAATTACCGAGAGAAGCAATGATAGAGAGAAACTATAAAATTATCCGGTAACCAAGTCAGAGGTAGCTCATGACAAATGACTATGTTTATGAAGCAAATGTAGATAAACATTTTATTTTCCCAAATATACTGTATTATGGAAGATTATTCAGTTATGTATTACAGTTAACATAATATGGCACGCATCGTGCATGAAAACCAGTGAATCATCGTCACTAAGCTACATGTCAATGTAATAAGGAAAAATATGTAATACATAGTGTTTATTCTATAGTTATTACAATATGAAGTGACATTTTCCCTGCAAGGAGAACCTTAAAAGAAAACATATATATATTGTTTCCAATTTTGACCCGATACCTTTGGTTATTTACGCACGTTCATACATGTGTAAAAGGTCATGCATTTCATTTCATATATTCACAGGACAATCCTTAACTTCTCCCACCCGGTAAATAAATAAACTTAAATGATATTGATACAGTCAGGTAACCAAACATGGTTACAATAAAAGTTTCAACCTGTTCAAAATTAAATCTAATATTTAGTCCACCCTCCATCGCATTCTATTACCTCTTGCAATCGCTGTGGCATAGATGAAACATCATTATATATGATGTGTGCATTGCGTCTGAATGTCTCCCACTCAGCCCTGCTGTGATCCAGTAACTGGCGGGAGGTTCTCTCCTGGCCAGGCACCCATGAATTAACAATGCTTCCCCTACATTTTCTATAGGGTTGAGGTCACATCCCCTGCTAGGCCAATCCAGAAGCTCTAGATGTCGTTGCTCCTCAAACCAGCATCTGACAATTCTCGCTGTGTGGATGGGCGAATTATCCTAGGAATGGAGAGAAAACAGGACAGGTTAACGATTGTCTTACAGTGTTCACACGTGACCGGTAAAGTTCATTCCTACTGCTTGTAGGCAATGATTAAGACTAATTCCAGTAAAAAATCATCTATCGTTTAGTATAATGAATTTAGTACGAGTAAGAGCCATTAAATACCCAAATGGTTGTCAAACTGGTCTTGAAATTACGATGAGACAGTTCATATGAATAGGACCCCGATGCACTTCTTTTTAATCATGAAAAAGTGTTTAATTGTAAAAGTGACTAATAGTATATGGCATATATATTTACTATAAACAACAAACACACACACCTGCATATAGATGATCTGCTCAGGATAAGGCAGGGCAAAACTTCGTACACTAGGCAGCATTACCTCTTCCAGGATCTCTATGTATTTTTCAGAGTTGAACCTCCCGTCTATTTCTGCCATTTCTCCAATTCCATAGAGGTGTATCCAACCCCACACATTGGCCGTCACATGGCCACTTCTGGCCACCTCGTAGATGTTGCGCCTGTTATACCTAGTGCCGTTTACCCTCCAACAGTGAAGTCGGCCATGGGTTGACGAAGAAAATGACTTCTCATCTGAAAAGATAACTCGGCCCCAGAATGATAAATCTTTGTCAACATGCTGGTGAGCAAAGCGAAGCCTGGCCTCACGATGTCTATCGTCAAGTAGCCCTTTCACTGAAGGAGTTCGGTGATGATGTCCTGTTTCGTGAAGTCGCCTCCTAACAGTTTCTGCAGACACATTCATATGCAGCCTTTCCTGGATAGCAACTGCGTTGGTGAAAGGATCGTTTTCAACTTCGCTAATTATTTGTCTGTCCTCTTGAGGGGTGGTTTTTCTCGGTGCTCCACACCTAGGGCGATCTAGTAGACCGGCAGATTCCTCCCATCTTTGAATCCACCGTCGCACAGTTGGCTTAGATAAACCGAGGTGTGCTGCTATCTCTGCTACAGTGTGGCCTGCTTCCTTCATGCCAATAATTTGGCCTCGCTTTGCTAACTTGTCTTGAGGTGGATCCATTGCTTAAGGTTGTCATTTCCTGGCGGTGGTGCAACGGGTTATGAGAACAAAACCGTGCCATGAGATATCAGAACACCTCGGATTCTGAGGAGTAAATCCTGGAGGGAGGGGAGGGGGAGGAAGAGGGTGGACAAAACCCTTCCTTACAGATGGTTCGGAGAATTCGCACTTTACTTTGAATTCTTCCTTCCTCCCTCTCTCTCTCTCTCTCTCTCTCTCTCTCTCTCTCTCTCTCTATATATATATATATATATATATATATATATATATATGTATATATATATATATATATATATATATATATATATATATATATATATATATGCTTAATGGTGTGTATTATTTTTTTAAACAGTATACAGTAATATATGTTATAGATATAATGATACTACTACGGGAAAATATATAAATATGATGAAATAATTCAGAGTTAATGATGTTTACTTAATTGATGATACTTCCCAATATATCATTATTTTATATACCTGGTTTCCGTCTTCCTATCCATCGCCTTCTCACCTTGCCTTTCCTTTTGTCAAACTGTATACAGTAATATATGTTACAAATATAATGACTATTACTACGGACAAATACTTACCCGTAGATCATTTATATACTTGGTTTCAGTCTTCCTATCCTTCGCCTTCTCACCTTGCCTTTCCTCGTCTATCCTTGTCCTTCGACATGTTATTGTCGTCGCTCAGTCTCTTCTTTTGTCTGTTGAGTATTTTATACTCATCAGTGTTCACTTTTTATTTGCCTTTCATCATTTCCTATGTGAGCCTTTTCATCCTCCACCCCTGTTAGACGGCGCCGTATTATTATGCTTTTTTACAGTCACACTTCTGACGCCGTTTCTTTATTTTTCATACATGAGTTCTGAGTGACACATCCGTTCACATAATGTCTTCATTACTGGATCCCTCCTCATCAGTGGTCTTATTCTAGTGGATACTGGTATTACAGAGAAACGCAAGATGGAAGAAAGGTAAAAGATTACACCGATTTTACTGTCGTAACGAGGGATTTTATGGCTGAGCCCTAGATTGTGATAGGGCTGCCATATCACCTATATTATCGACACAATCTAATTATCTGGTTGTCAGTGTTCTGTCGGGTAATCTTATTTAATTTTTATTAAAATATTACTTCATCTAGTATGTTCACCCTTCGATGTTGCCAGTTTCTAATGTGCTTATCACTTTGACAGACTTTTGTGTATTCTTAATTTCTATTTTAAATTTGTTGCTCTCACTCTTTCGATATTAATGAATTCATAAATGAATGAATAGATGAGAAAAAAAAAAAATTCCTTAACTTGTTCGTAGCACTGGTCGGCCTAAGCTGATTATAAGAGTGTAGTCATTAATAACACTGGAAGAATGTCGGAAGTAACGCCAGATGCTTTAGTATTTGGTAGTACTACTGTGATTTGGTACAAATGGCATGACACATTTATACATTCTAATAACTCCTGCAAAAATGAATACAGTCATGAAACACGCAAATTTTCATTAGCAACAGGCATAATATATCATGCCCATCATATCGAGTAACATGCAGTAAACTCGGACGTTCAGGTGCTTCACAACGCGGTTCATAAACCTCAGAAGCTATCTGGGGAGACGGGTGGAGGGAGGGGGTGTAGAGGGGGAGAATGCAACCGTGCCACATTCATCAAATCGCCCACAATGAGAGGAACGAAACTTCTGTGGCCAATAGTACATGGAATAGGCTTAAAGGAAAAGAAGTTTTAATATTAAAAGAGAAGGATGGTTGGCTAGGAAGAAAAGAGGAGTCACTGAAGTGGAAAGGAAGGAAACTTAAAGAAAAAAAAAAAAGTGCCCACGAAACTGAATATAAGATAACTGGCTTGGGATGGTGAGAAGAAAAATCAGCATTTGAGAGCAAAGAAGTGTACCACAGGATAATCATGTTTCGGGACATAAGGCAGAGAGCTAAATAGAAGACCAGACAGATGGCACTGGAAAAGAGGAGGAAATAACCTGAAACCAGTGAATGCAGATGGGGCTTTAGTCTAGATAACACCGTACAAAGACTTATCCTTTAAAATGGAGAAGAGTGTGGATTAGATAACATGAAATAGAAACCTGGGTTGAAATACAGAAGCATACGAACTTAGGTCTAAAAAACTTGAATAATGGCTTGAACTGGAAGCATGGAAGTGAAAACAAAGAAGCAGCAATAGATAGTCTTGTACAGTCAGGGAAAGTTCCGCATTACCCACTGTCCGGAGCATTGGTTGTCGACGAACACTCACGAAGCAGCAGCCAGACCCCACGTGTCTGGTAATTGTGAGTGGGAGGGAGGTTGGCCGGGGGGCGAAATTTTTTTTCCTGCCCAGTTCCGTCACTTTGCACATATGGCAACGTTGCCCTGTGTTTAGTTTGGCAATGCCGCGCAGCAGTGAGCCAAATCGGATGCCAGGTTTAGTATTCACCACAATTATTTACTTTTTTTATGCTTGACTATAAATATAATACCTGACTGTCTATATTTTACATGGATTGAAAGAATAATAGAGACATAGAGGTCATATAGTTTTCGCTGCCTTAGCTTAAATAAATATAAAAAGGGGCCATACCACTGTCTTTACTTCGTCACTCGTCTGCTGAGAGAGAGAGAGAGAGAGAGAGAGAGAGAGAGAGAGAGAGAGATACTCTCTACACTTTGCTAAAATTAGTTATATGTTGATTTAATGAAAATGCGGTACGTCTTAGGGGTGGTACATGACTGCTCGTTGAGAACACTTATCAGTAACATATGTTGTAGGCCTATACTACTTTCCCTGTCATTTCTTGTCATTGCTCCCAGACGTACGATTCAATCAGCTGTGTTTACAATCGGCAATGGCGCATCACTGGATCTGCTGGTCATGAATCAACTTCAAGGTAAGCTATGGTGTAACGGGGTTGTTAATAACAGTAACTTGGTTAGTTTTTAGAGTGAGCATCATGCGTAGCCCTGCCTATTATATATAACCAGAGAGTGGACGCTAACAGAAGAATAAAAGGGATACAGCAAGGCCATGAGAGTCGGGTCAGGTGAGTGCAACAATGGGTTCTGGGAGGCCACATATGGTATGGAGAAGTGGGAAAATATATAGAGGAGAGACTGCATTTCATCAAATACAAAAACCCTTCAAGCATAGTTAACATGAAATAAAGGACATGAGAACATGAAAATAATCTGAAATGTAACCTGACATATGATTTTACTAATATACCTAAGAAAAACAAGAAAATAATCTGAAATCTAACCTGACAAATGATTTTACTAATATACCTAAGAAAAACAAGAAAATAATCTGAAATCTAACCTGACAAATGATTTTACTAATATACCTAAGAAAAACAAGAAAATAATCTGAAATCTAACCTGACATATATACCTAAGAAAATGTCTAATGAAACATTGATATTCAGGCATCATTGATACCAATATTTCCCAGCTTGCAGCAGAAATTACCAAGGTTAACCCTTAAGAATGATCATGAAAAGCGTTTTAGGTGATAAAATATTATGGGTCATTAACCTCTCTCTCTCTCTCCTGTAAACACAGCTGATTGAATAGTACGTCTGGGAGCAATGACAAGAAATGACAGGTAAAGTAGTATAGGCCTACAACATCTGTTACTGATAAGTGTTCTCAACGAACAGTCATGTACCACCCCTAAGACGTACCGCATTTTCATTAAATCAACATATAACTAATTTTAGCAAAGTGTAGAGAGTACCTTCCTTGCATACTCACTTTTTATTGATGACCCTGCATGTTATTATTTTATACTGTTTCAAGCTCTCTCTCTCTCTCTCTCTCTCTCTCTCTCTCTCTCTCAGCAGACGAGTGACGAAGTAAAGACAGTGGTATGGCCCCTTTTTATATTGAAGCTAAGGCAGCGAAAACTATATGACCTCTTATGTCTCTATTATTCTTTCAATCCATGTATAATATAGATAGTCAGGTATTATATTTATAGTCAAGCATAAAAAAAGTAAATAATTGTGATGAATAACTGCTGCGCGGCGTTCCCAAACTGAACACAGGGCAACGTTGCCATATGCGCAAAGTGACGGAACTGGGCAGGAAAAAAAATTTCGCGGCCGGGGGAGGGAGGGTTTGGAGAGTTGCTCACGTCACAGTATCTATAGCTGATGATAATGCTTCCGACGTATTGCCAAAGTGCAAAAGTGGTATTTGTTTGTATGGTATTACGCAGTCCTCTGTGTCTGTCTACATTACTGCATATAATAATACATGTTCACCGTCAAAGCTATGCTTCTTTGCCTTCGTTTTGTAATGTTCGATAGGAATTATAGTTACGAAGACTGACTAATCTTATAATTACGACTTCCCACGTCATTCTGTCTAAAGGAAAACGAAAAATCTGTTAGTCGCTTAGTTTTTTTTATTTTTTTTTTATTACACACTGCCCTAGACTAGGTTCGAGATGAATAATTACTAGAATAACATCGGAAATGTTTGCAGACGGATTTTATAGCGGGATGACAGAGGATAAATAATTAAACAAATTTATAAGAATTGATATACAAGTTATATATATATATATATATATATATATATATATATATATATATATATATATATATATCGTGCCTTTGTTTTCAAGTCAACACAAAACATGAATATATGTAATATCGTTACGAGTATCTCCTGGGGAAACGTCTCATGTTAAAGTCGACAGGGAATGAAAACATTCAAACCTCTGTCCGAATCTAGCAAACTTCCATGACATTCCTGATAGAACTAACTCTACAGACATCTACGTATTTTTTTTTTTTTTTAAATCCTAGCATCTTAATTATCATATATCCTGACTAAATTAACTCAAACACACCATCATAGTCATACACTGCAGATTTACACGTGATTCCCAACTTATCACCAAACCCTCCTCTGACCCCAATCCCCCGCCTCCCCTCCTTCACAATCACAGTTACCAGACACCTTAGGTCTGGCTTCTGCTTCACATTCACCCGACTCACACCAGTGCTTCGCGAGGTGGGTAATGCGGAACTTTCCCTGACTGTACAGTGCCAACGAGAATTTAACAGAGTGGAGGTGGAAGGGGCAGAAACCAGAGGGGTAGGTAGGAGGAGTCTTGAGAGTGAGGGGTCTAGACTGAGGGACACAGGGGTGTCAAAGTGTCACCATTTGGGGTGTCAGGCTACGATGTCCAAAGTGGCACCCCAAAGGTGTATGCTGGACACCTTTGGGGTGTCAGACTGAGTCAAAGTGATACCTATGAGGGTGTCATGCTGACGCCTTAGGAGTGTCAGCCTAATACTCAAGGGTGTCAATATGACACTTTAGGGGTGTTAGTTTTACACCTTCTGGGAGTCAACCAAACACTCATGGTTGTCAATATTGCACCTTATGGGTGTCAACTGAACTCTCGAGAGTCAACCAGACACTCATGGTTGTCAATATTACACCTTATGGGTGTCAACCAAACACTCAGAGGGCTCGGTCTTACACCTCAGAAGTGTCAACTGCACACTCAGGGGTGTCAGTCTGTCACCTTAGAAGGCGTCAAAGCCAATAATCTAAGGGTGTCGCTTGGGGTGTCTAGCCTACATCCAATATCACAGTTATAGGGTGGAGCTACTCATACAAATTGATACTGGTTAATATTTTGCTGGCTTTATGAAAATCAAATGATTATCAGGATTCATTAAGCCATTGAAGTGTATGAATATAAAAAAAACTTTATTACCAAACACATTGCAAAACAACCTAAAATACCTATACAGTGCTATTTTTTACAAGTAAATATTATAATTACCATGAGATAATGTGTGTTTTTATGGTGGGACATAGTGAGAGTAAAAGTAGTGAATCATATGAACACTCATGTAGCTAAAAAACAATAAAATATCAATGCCTCTGTCAATGACTATGGTTAAACAAGTCATTTTATATGTACAGGAATATCACAACACAACATGACTCATTACAGTTCAGTACAGTCACTCCTTGCTATACGATGGCCCTTTATACCATACCCTGCTTTAATGATGGGAAAAAATTAACATCCTTCCCTCCCTAGCAACGGCCAGTCCTTGGTATTACCTGATGTGTTTGTTGATTTCAACTAATAATGATTTTGTTCTGACTTTATTTATGTATTGATTTTTGCTTAGGATGATTTTAGTCATAGGTGGGATAAACACTGCCATTTTGGGGTCCAGTTTACTAAGTCTGATTTCTTTCCAGATTTATACCTGATGAATTTCATATATTTGGGTTTAGGCGAGATATTAGCTGTGTTTAGGCTTAGGTTAGCTTGTTTTAAAGCTATTTAGGGGATTAGGTGAGCTAGAAACTTGACTTTGGACTCACATAGGTGAGTTTTGGACTTTGTTGGGGGTGGATCCCAAAGCTTCCAAACACATCCCTGTACTTTACATGTTATATCATCCCCGCTATACGATACCCTGGCATAACGATGGATTCTCCCAAATGCATTCCAACATTATGCAGGGGAGGACCTGTATGGTATGGTATCAGTAAGACAATACTATTACGGTAGGGAACAAAAGCAGTAGGTACATGAATGAAACATCATCATACACATACACTGTAGCATAACAATACGCTAATAATGTAGAGGAATCCATTGTTAATAAGTTACAATACTTTTTTTTTTCCAAATTTTTCACCTATTTCTCTGGATTACATTTCCTGTTGATGTCAGTACAGGTGCTAGGATGGTCAGCCTCAATCTCAC
Organism: Coenobita brevimanus; assembly: GCF_032717465.1. NCBI lineage: Eukaryota > Metazoa > Arthropoda > Malacostraca > Decapoda > Coenobitidae > Coenobita > Coenobita brevimanus. The sequence goes on from NC_136959.1 coordinate 13,188,996, forward strand.
TTGCAGACATACTGCAATGACGCACTTCAATAAACATAGGAAATAATAGCGTAAAGAAAAATGAAACACTCAACACACACATACAACCTCAAATTAGATAGATATTGAATATATTCAATCAGTAATGAACAGAACAGAGAAATACATTAAAAATTATTATTTTTTCCTACTATTGTATGATCTAGCAGCTGGGACATCTCAGTGAACTGGCTCATTGTTAATTTTATTTGAATGTTATTTGATAGATCTACAGAATCTGGTATAGCAGAAGTTAGGATTAGCGAGGTTCAATATAGCGAGAGTTTACCTTAAATGCTGTGCAGCTTCACCTAATATTTGCCACATAGAAAAATAATTCCAGACTAGAGACCATATTTGACTGACCATTTCCACTACAGTACCTTGTTTCAATTTGGCATTGCCACAAGATTTATGCATTTTACATCTTTTTTACATGAGTCACTGTGCCCTAGCACCATTTCCTGAAGGAAAGTTAAAGTGCTTATCGGCACCCTGTTTTGTTTTTTTTTGTGTTTTTTTTTGGAAAGGCAGTGTTTAATACATAAAATGTGGCATGTAAACTGAGAAATCCACTAATTGGGCACCTTGACTCAGCAACAACTACATTTTCAACATAAATCTTGAATAAACCATCAAGAAAAGACTCCCCTTGCCATGAAATACACGGGTCAGCACTTGTTTCACTAACTTCATTATCTTTCCTTATGAAGTCCAGTTTCTTCTTAACATTCCCCTGAATCAGATGAAGAGCTGCACACTGTATAGCATCTGATGAAGGAAAAAAAAAATGAGATGGCACCATTCTGAAAAGGTCAAATCATACACTGAAAATTTAGTAATGCCAATGCACAACCACCACTGATGTTGGAAAAAAAAAAAAAAACACAAAAAAGTGGATGTTTGCAAAATTAAGGTTGCTATTTTTGTGTAACCTCAGGCTGTCTGGCCTAGCAGACCCACTGACCGTTGACAAATAAACGCTCCCAAAGAATCATGATGTGCAGGGTATTCGTGTTCCTAGTGGTTAACAGAGCCTTGCCACAGCGTGGCAAATCATTAAGGACTGATGTTTTTCAAGTTCTGTACAATGAATGTGGTAAACATGTTGTACAGAATAGCAGTCTCTACCCACATTTAGTAATTCACTAATGACTGAAGGAGCTAAAGTTTAATAAAAGTGGTTAATTTCTTCAAGTTTTACGGAAACATGTATACATTATTAACATTTGATGGATTTTAAGTACAATGAATATGGTGTTCTTCTCTAAGAGTAGGTTAAGCATGATACTACCTGCGGTACCGTACTACCTTCTCATAATCCAATATTGGCCTTAAATGTTGATTTTGCACATTTGGAGCTCATCAATATGAAGGGCTGCTGCATCTTCAGTACCTGTTGCATCACTGTTCAATGTTTCAACACTACTGTTTATGTCGTGTTGGGGGACTGAAAATGCTCCTGAGCAAAAATAGGATGTTTAAGCTTTATATGATTAAGCAAGACCTTATACTGGTATACATCTTAAAGCAGCTACTAACAATACATTGTAATCTAAAGCCCACGCATAAAGCGTGGCCGTCCATATAATGGAGTCAATTAAAATGCCTAGTCTCATAATTACAAAAGGAACAACTGAATCTCTCTCTCACGTTCATGTTGTACAGAAGTTAAGGAATATTGAATCCTATACAGTACTCTGTAATACCAATGCTCTGAGCATAACTTACACTGTCCGTATTTATCAATGTAATTGCCAAGAAAGTGAAACGTGACAAAAAGGCTTGGGTACACACGTGATGCAAAGAATCAAAAGACGGAAGTCCGCCAACACAAAGCAGAGAAATGGAGGTTTCGTTGTCTAATTATTCGCAGTTAAACCTTTAAATTGCTTTTTCAAAAACTTTTATCACTACTTAAGTACATTTCAAATAAAATAGTCTTTAATAAAATTATGAGGAATGCAATTTACTTCAGTTCTAGCCAAGTGCATGATACGAAACGAACTCTCCTCAATTTTCTCCCAAACCTTGACACCTATGAGGTGTATAGAGGCTGAACCCCCACAGAGGTGTCGTTTTGACACCCCTGTGTCCCTCAGTGATACCTGATGTCATGGAGCCGTGACAAGAAGAGGGAGGCGTAGTACTGTAAAAGGGGAGGATGAAGATGAGCGGAAGAGAGGAAGGGGAGGGGTACAGTGGGAGAGGAGGGGCGCGGGTACAGTGGGACAGGGGGGAAAGGATGGAGTGAGAGGAAAGGGACTTGTAGAGTGAGTGAGAAGAGAGAGGACTAGAGTGAGAGAGTAGGGGAAGTTAGACTGTGTGACTGAGATGAGAGAAGTGGGAGATATGATTGAGAGGAGATGGATTCATTAAACAGTGTGAAATCTAACAAACCAGTATCAGTAATGGGACAAGACTGAGTAAGGTATGACGCTTGTGGGAAATTATAATAGATAAAGGAGGAAACAAACCATATTTTGCTCCTTGAGCGCGAGGGCGTCATTTTAATATTATTCTTGCTGATGCCCTGCGATTTATTCGGGAAATCCTCTTGGCACTGAAGGGATTAATGAAGACTTGTGCGAACCCCTTTAGTTACAATATCTGCTCTAAGGCTGAATAATATAGTCTGAAGATGACAAGACTATGTTGAAAATTATGCTCCCGGGTTAAAGAGGTTAAAGTGGTCTTTGATTTGATGTGATAATTGCCGATGGCGAGATGAGTAAACAGGAGTGCGGAGGGATGCGAATAGCTTATTACACAAAGCATCCCACACACTTCAACAATATGTGATAAAACTCGCGGGTTATCGTGGAAAAGATTCTTGACTGGTCGCTTTAGTCAGGGAATGAGTGCTGAGTGAGGCTGTTGCCAGAAAAAGGTGATAAAGGCTAAGAACGAGGTGTATGAAAATATAGTGGAAAATGTAGGAAAAGAGGAATAAGTTGTGATTTGTGATATACCTGAGAGTGCTTTGCCATAGTCTCCCTGGGTGAACTCAGGAGATGGATGGATGTTAATGGGTAACAAGGTGACCAACCTATTTGTTGTGTTATATAGTGTCCCAGAACCAGCCAGTTCTCTCACATTCTTATTGCATAATTTTAACAATATGAGTTTTGCTCCGCCACTTAGGTTTTCAAGTCAACACAAACATGGGGAATTACTGTAAGCGTTTTCTATCACCACTTCTTGCTTTTCTTTCCGTTTCAGGTGGCTTTACATTGAGTGACAAGCCAAATGGTTTCCTGTAAGCCAAGAAACCATTTACAACGCTGGGTGGTAACCATATAACCAAACCATACGTGCTCCCTACGTGTCAAGTGCGTTGGTGGAGGGTTAGTGCCTCTCCCTGTAAAACAAATAACTCAGAGTCAAATGGCCACCCCGTACGGGATTATGGCGTCTGGCAATAGATAGATAGATAGTAATATAAACAATAGCCACGTTATTTTTATCTGACGAAACTGGGTCACTCCCACACCTTGAATATTAAGTCATGGTTGGGCGAAATTTGGTCAGCCTTAGTTATGAGACAGGAATGATTTCTTGGTTACTAATCAGATTTATCCCGCATACTGACTGCACCTGGCTATCTGGAAGGGGTTTACGGATCTTGTCAGGTGAAAAGGAGTCGACAGTAGCGCGTTAACTCTCAGGCCCCCTAATACCTCTTCCTAAGCGATTAATTTACTTTTTATACTTTATGATCCTCTTCTCTGTTATTTAATTCATTCTCCTATCGCGATACTCTTCATAAGTAGGGCACAAAATTGTATTAACCAGCAAGACCCAAAAATAAATCGTCAAGGAAGAGGTGCTAGGAAATCTTAAACCTACGAAAATACTGACCTCAGTCCTCGGAAGTTCCTAGTAACGAGGAAAATCGCCTTACGTCAGCCAGATTAAAACAGATAACTGTCTTGTCCTCGAGGGTCAAGGACTGAGCTGGCTGCGTCTGGCAAGAAAGTGAGAGAAGATGGCGGCAGGGAATGTAAGTGCTCAATCTTTGTTTTTGTTTTTTTCTGCATGTGAGGTATAATGATAGGGCATTTTGCGGGTGTGGAATGGGCCAGTGTGTAAGGTGACTGTTACGCTGTGGTTTAATGGTCTGCAGGAATATAGAGGAATAGTATGGACTTGGAAAATTATTCAGAAAACGTGTGATTATCTTTTTAGCAGGTATTTCCATGCAAACTGCTAATAATATCCGGTTGCCTAAAATATGGCTTGGATTCTTGTTCACTTTGCCACCATGTTGCGTAATTATCTGTGCGTTTTGATATTACAGTAGAATAATGTTCAGCAATCAATGGATGCTTTTTCACTTTGCCAGCATGTTTCATAAATCTCTTTGCGTTTTGATATGACAGTACGATAATGTCCAGATATACATGGATGCATCCTTACCCTTTACGGTGGTCACGCAATGCCTGCCTGTCTACAACCTCCCACGATATTCTTCTTTTCCTTATTTCAGTAATATTGTTTTAACAGATACTCTCACATCTTCACGCAAACAACTGGTCAACTCTGGAGAAGTCTTTCTTGGACTGTCTTTCCGTCTACTTATATGCTGTCTTCCAGATGCAGTGTGTCCGGTAATTTCGAAGTCTATTATTATTATTATTATTATTATTATTATTATTATTATTATTATTATTATTATTATTGTCATCATTATTATCATCATCATCATCATCATCATCATCATCATTATCATTATTATTATTATTATTATTATTATTATTGCAATTTTAATCCTTTGATTCCTTCTGTATATGAAAACACGGCGACATGACAGTCACTCCCTCCCTAAATAGAGGGATGACCACCACCACATACCATTATTATTATTATTATTATTATTATTATTATTATTAGCTAGTCAGGTCAGGTGCGGGTAAGGGGTTGGGTCTATTATGATGTGGCAGGGGTAAACCAGCTCTGCTGTCGGGCCCTGCTGTGGATGTCACTGATTGCACTGCGCAGTTGATCCTTGTGCGGTGTGGTGCGGTGAGGATCTGTCCCTTCTCCCCTTTGGGGCTAAGATGCGAATTAATGTGTTTGAATGGATGAGTAAATGGGAACTGTGTCGTCCTGTCTCAGCTACCTCCCTTTCCTTGGGGGAAGCAGCCTAAGTATATAGATATAGATAGATTAGTAGTAGTAGTGGTATTGTTATTATTATTATCATTTCTTCTTCTTCTTCTTCTTCTTCTTTCTTCTTCTTCTTATTATTATTATTATCATTATTGTCACTGACAAAGAGTGATATCAAAGAGTAAAGTAACTGAGTAGAGGATGTTTTGTGTGTCAGGAAGGAGGGACTGTGTGGGGGTAACAGAGTGGTGTACAGATCGGGAACAGTGTGTGTGTGTGTGTGTGTGTGTGTGTGTGTGAGAGAGAGAGAGAGAGAGAGAGAGAGAGAGAGAGAGAGAGAGAGAGAGCGCAGAATGTTGAACGAGAGGTGAGATTATGGAACATTGTGCTGCCAGGATGAAGCAGCAAGCAGAGGTAAGCCACAAACCACCCAACCACATCCTCACAGCTATCATTTCCCCTCTGCAATATTGCCGTAGATGAGGCCTTATTTCTCGACCTTTCAACAGACCAGGATTCCTATGAGCGTTTGTTCTAGAGGGACCTCTTCACGGCAGCATGATAATGGAATACAAGGGCCGTAGAACTGAATTCTTTTACTGTCTGGAAGCTTTCTCTTTTCAGACTCTCTCTCTCTCTCTCTCTCTCTCTCTCTCTCTCTCTCTCTCTCTCTCTCTCTCTCTCACACACACACACACACACACACACACACACACACACACACACACACACACACACACACACACACACACACACACACACACACCAATACAGATTTACTTGTTAATTCCTTATCAAAATAAAGTCAAGCTGCGAATATGTGAGTCTGTCTGTGCGTTTGCTCATTTCTTCCCCGAGAACGGTGACAGACATCGACCTAGTTTTTTTTGCACTAGTTCGGGGTAAGTCCACTGAGTTTCAGAGAATTCCCCCTCCCTCCCCGAATTTTGGCTGTTGCGCGCGAAGCGACTTGGCGAAATTGTCGGAAATAGCGACACGAAAAAATATGCAAAAATAATTTCTTCGATTATTTTGACCAGAATCGGTTATTGTGGGCTCAGTAACGGTATGGAAACAAAAACATAGGTATTTGCAAACATTTTGAGATGAAATGGCTATTAGTTTGTCCCGCAAATTTTGCGGGCAAACACAAGTACACAATAAATCTAACCGTGTGCTAGTCTGTCTGTCTGTGTAGCGCAGCCGAAACCAGAAAAAAGATTGCAATGAAACTTGGCAGGATGGTTGTTGCAATTGTGTCACAGATGGGCCTACTTCAAATTCTTGTCAATTGAAATATTCTAACGGGGTGCTTTGGTCCCTAATAATTGTTCTCATTGGCCATCCATTAGACGGAACGCGTCGAGGGGAAGACGTCTGCGTCGAAACAGCCGATCTTCGGTTTCGAACAGCGGGAGGCAAGGTTGAAAAACGGACCTTATCTGAACAGTTAAATATCACTCAAAATCATGTTTTCCTCCACAAAATGTATGTAATTAGCATCGATATACAATTCTGCATTCAATGGTGCAAAAATTATTGTACGCAGGTGCATATTTTTTTTTTTTTTTTTTTCCGTGTGTAATTGAAACAACTTCGGAGTGGGGGAGGGGGGCATGAATCGCTGAAAATTGGTCATCTTTAGTATACAATTACGACACGAGAAAAAATATCTATAAAAATTTATTCTGGCACCGTTTACATGGGTACTACGTTCCTCATTCGGCTGTGTAAACAAATTCCCATATATTCAGCCAATCTGTTGCAACTGAAAAGTGACTGAAACTGAATCCGTGTAGCTGCAAACGACTGAGATTCTAGGGCAAAGCTATTGTACTCTCCTATTAAGCACATTTCCCTTCTTCCATCCTGATTTATATTCTGAGATTAATATTTGCTTCTCGCCTCCCATATATATACATCTTCGGCAGTTCTCCCCTGTTTATAGTCTCGGATTCTTCTGTGGGCTTCTTTATTTTCTTTTGCGCATTCCTTTCGCCTTAGTTTGAATTCACTTCGCCTCGTCACCTTCAGTTTCCCTATACCAATTCATTAGACCTTCTTTTGGTTCACGTCAGAAAAAATTTATGCCACTGTCATTGTTTAGCTATTCAGCGTTCATGCTTTATCATTAAACATTTTGTCCCTTTAAAGAATTAAGTCTCCTCTCCTAATGAGATCTCTTAACATCATAATATTAACTCCACTCCAATTTACATTCCAGTGTTCCTCCCTAACAAATTCCATTCTCTGTCCAGCATTGCCGCACAGATCTCTTTAACGCAATCTACTTACCAGCTTCTCTCCTTTCTCCCCTTCAAGCCTCGCGGCACGATTCTTTCACTTTACTATTTTCTCGCCAAATCCACTTCGCTAAACCAAATTACCTCCTTAACACACTTTCTTTCCCGACTCTTTTTCTAGCTCACACTTCCTCATTTCTCATTTTGTCAGCTCATTCCTCCTTGCTCGTCTCATCTTCCTTCTAATCCTGTTCACTGATGTCCATTTTCATATACTGGGGAGATTTGTTTTATTTCGTCTTCGTCTATTTATCGTCCTTTTGGTTTTTCGGTCACTAACAGTCAGCCCCCTATCCAAGTGGTTTTCCTTCTGCAGTGTGTGTGTGTGTGTGTGTGTGTGTGTGTGTGTGTGTGTGTGTTCCTTCTGCAGTGTGTGTAATTCACCGGGTCGGTCAGGATCACGTGATAGTTGTGATCATCAGCTTCTTTCTCCCCCGGAAGGGAGCTGAGAACTCAGTCCTATCTAATGCCAAAGCCTTGACCCTCACACACGCACACATCCATCCCCTTGCTCAATGAGGACTGTACCCACCTGCATTGTCAGTGAAACTTTTCGCATCCCGAACAAGGCGCGAACCCCCGTCTTAGCAGATACTGGGCGAGAGCGTTACCACTGAGCCGGTGTGTGTGTGTGTGTGTGTGTGTGTGTGTGTGTGTGTAGACAGAATAATTAGAGTTATACTGATGCACACTTTATGATTTAGATGTCGATGCTACTGTACAAGGTCCAACAAATGTGGTGCATGGGGTTCAGCTTCGCGAGACAAAACACACCAGTAAGAGCCAGATCAACCTGAAAATGAGACTGAACTGTAAAGCTTTTCTCGTTTGATAAGCATATTGTTCCAGAATGATGTTAAGATTTATGCAGGTCTTACTGATTTAAGTTCTTTACATGATAGTAAAATTCCTACGCCATTTTTCGCGAACCCATTTTACGTCACGGTATCTTTCTAACTTTATATTTATAACTTCAGTATTTATAAAAACACCTCTTGCTGTGGACGATGCCAGGTTTCCACAGCCAAACATCCTTTGTCTAATATTCAGCATGTTTTTCCGACGTTCATCAATTTTTGTGTTTCGCTGTCACTCTCATATTCAGTGCATCTAAGCATAGAAGGTGAAGCAGTGGTTATTAGAATGTCCTTCCTGAGGGATATATTTAACTGAATAATTGAAATGGACGATAATTCCTATTTGCTTTGCCACTGAATCTCAAAGGCTTTAGATCAAGTCTCACATAATTCTTTAAATTCCAAACTGCCCTCTGACGGTGTCTAGGCCTATCCTTCTATCTGTGCCTTCATCTCTAGCTTCCTTTCTGGTCGTTCTATAGCCGCTGCTGTAGATGGCCACCGTTCTTCTCCTAGATCTATCAACAGTAGTTTTTCTCAGAGCTCTGTCTTATCATCAACTCTCTTCCTTTTATTCATCAATTACCTTCCAAGCTGTTCATCTAACCCTATTCACTCATGCGCTGATGACTCCATCCTTCACATTTCCATCCGGTTCAGCTGCGCCCATAGCGGCAGTTACTTTAACAAACAAGGGATAGCACACCTGTCTGACATGGCTCATATCTCTGACTGAGGTGAAAGTAACCGCACACCCTGCCTTACAAACCCTGTCCCCCACATCCTACCTCACAAATCTTGCCTCACACTACGTGCCTGACACCATCTCTCACACGCCCTGACACTCTCTGCCTCCCCAACCCAGCTTCACATACCTTCCATCACACACTCTGCCTCACACACCTTTCCTCACGCACCATCCACCACTCCCTCTCACTCCATCCTCTCATCCTTTCGCCTCCCACTAGCTGGTTAGGTAGGCTTAAATTACATCGTATTTTACGAACTCATTTACCCTGGTCATATTTTACCTCACTATCTCAGCACCACGCTTAGTATTTCTCCTCCACACATCCTACTCTGTGTGTGTGTGTGTGTGTGTGTGTGTGTGTGTGTGTGTGTGTGTTCTGTTTTCATGTCTATTTACGTACTGACAGACACCGCATGCACTGAGGTGTGGCCTTGATGAAAGAGCTCAGCTATTTTTCATTTGTGTCCCTCCTCAGCAACGACCCCCTCTTACCATAAAATATTACCCTTACACATATACCTCACTAGCTCTTCCCTCCACCTGGCTTCTGTCTCGCCATTTTCATTCAACCAACCTAGACTGATAATACCCCCTTAGGAACTCTCAGTCTCCGTTTTGTATGCAGTATTTCTCCCTGTCCTATTTTCCTCACTCTACCCAACCACTGGATCAAAATAAATAACACGGGACTTTTACAACAGCAATTTACCCACTAATGTTAACCCTGGAATTTACAATGGACATAAAACAGTGAATTTTGCGAGTGTATTCAGGCAGCTGCGACCCTGATCTCTAGGAATAATATATTTTAACCCGGCCCATGAGGAAAAGTACGCCAAATTTAGTCTCGTGGTAAATTTAATCGTCTGTTTGTATTCTTCATTAATATCGGTTCAGGAAATGAGTGAAGGAAAGACAGGCATAGATGGATTACAGACAAGACACAACGCGAGGGAAGGAAGTACAAGCACTTGGGGAGATGAAAAGTGTGCTGGCGTGATGGATGTTGGTTGGGAAAGCGAGAGAGAGAGAGAGAGAGAGAGAGAGAGAGAGAGAGAGAGAGAGAGAGAGAGCATTCTTTAAAACTGTAACTAAGGAATGTCTCTGCAACAATGAGTCAAAATTCTCTGCAAGACATACCTGATTCAGCTCTTTAGAACGACCATATTATACTCCATCTACACAGGACCGTATTAAGGATTTGGAGGTCCCTGGGTACAGCATCTTGTGGAAGGCCCCTAAGAGGATGAGCATAGATGATATAAAGCTAAAGGTTATTCCTGGGGTATACGGAAGCTCAGTAGTATAGACACCCACCATATCTATAAGCTATGCTTAGCCTATGTAGTACACATAACGTACCAGTATCTTCCTCCCTTTCTATTTCAGCCACATGGTATTTCTAAGATCCTTATGCCACTCACTCTGTTCTACTGATTTCTTTGATATTGTCACCAAAATCATTTGTTAATTATGCATTTATATGTCAGTACTAAATAAAATGGTGCATTACAATTGGATGGAAAGTTTTAGGTAAACATACCGTAGAGACATCATGAAAAGTAGCTTGTCAGTTTGAAACAAAAAGTATATAACGAATGTATAATCCCAGCAAGGATGTACAGTTCTGAGACCTGGAAACTGGCAAAATCGATGGAAAATCAACTAATCCGTTCCCGAGGAGCAATTGAAAGGTCAGTGTTGGGAATATCTTTAAGAGACAGGAAAAGATCAACCTGGGTGAGAGAGCAGACTAACTTCTATAAAGTCAAAGACATTATAGAAGTTATAAAAGAGCAGAAATGACGGTGGGGAGATCAAGTAACAAGAATAAAGATAACCGATGGAGCAGGAGGCTGACTGACTGGACTCCAAGAGATCATAGCAGAAAAAGGCCAGCCAGAAGGTGGAGAGACGAAATAGAGAAGTTTGCAGACAAAAGGTGGTACCGATTGGCTAAGTCAAGGAATTCGTGAAGGTTGGGGGAGGCCTTTGTTCAGCACTGGACCTGCAATGGCTGATGATGATGATGATGATGACAAAGTTTCAATAACTCGAAGTCTTTATTTCATATGGAAAAGAATGCTGTATGAAATTAATACAAATATGACTGACGCTGGTATAAGCATGAAAGGTGTATATTAGTAAAACCCGGTACTTTACCTATGACTTTTGGCTTTGGACGTAGAATAGGAACTGATGAAGCACTTCTGGTATATTTCTAACAACTAGGATATCGATGTCAATATACAGAGTGTTGCAATGAAAAGTATTGTGCTGAACTCAAAGCATCGATAATACAGTTCGTGATGTAGCCACAAATATTCCGAAAATGCTTGAAGACGTTTTGCATGCCATTAAGTATTTGACAGCTGCGGTCACATATATATAGAAATAAACCAGAAAGACAGTTCCAGTATTAAGCTTTACACACTTATATTTTACACCATGTCGTGGGAGCAAAGTTATCAGTTATAACCTTCACAGTGGAGACTTTTACCCACGCCTGCATTGTGGTGGCGTAATGAAATACTACCGCTCCTCTGACAAACTGCTTTGAGGTGAATGGTATACAGTCTACCGGAAAAGTATTGGCCCCCCTGGAGCCGACGCTTCTGCAAGTGCACACAACACAATATGCATGGGAGGTTCAACAGGGTTGGTATTTCTAACAGTGGTCTGCATCTTCCTGCTTTCGTGCTCCGAATAGTCGCCAAATTTTCAGGATGCCACTTACTGTCACATTTGACAACGAACCAGTTATTTTTTTATACTCGTACAATATATAAAACCTCTACCGTTCCTTGTAACGCAATAGATTCAGGCTCCGTAGTCAACGTCCGATCCAACAGATGGGATCCCATGTAGCAATATAACGTCCCTGTGTTTGCATGAATTGCTATTGAACTCCTTCGAACACAGTATTCAGAATATTAAAAATATCTAATACCACATTCATTTGTATTAAAATGTAATGGCAAATACAAACAACATTGTGATGTACAGGACATAACTATGTCCATCTGAAGTGAATTAATTCAGTGGAGGATTTTCTGATGCATAAGTCAAAGCAATGTTAAATTCTCTTATGGGTTTTGCAGGCATCACAGACATATCGCAAAAATCACAAGACATTATCATCTCCACGAAATAGATCCAATCCTTTTGATATAATGCCGTACCTTACTATATCACTTTATCAACTGTACACTATGACCCACAATAATAGAATCATGTGCCTAAGGGATAACTGGCACCTCCTTCATACTAGGCCTGTCAACATAATCCAGGTGTGAACAGTTGCTTTTCAGAAGGCTTCCTCCTTTGTGTCCTATCGTATCGAAGCCGAAAGGGGTCGTTTTTACTTTTCTGTACACCCAGCCACAATGCACCGCACGAAAAACTCATAAACTAATAAAGCATACCGTTTGCTGGCTCATGGACTTGCAGTTTTAATGCTTGTTAAACACGAGGCTTATTCTTATTACACGTTAATACATAGGAAAACATTCTTTGTAACCTAAATACAAACACTATTCTGTGTGAGCCTCGTTGCTGGTGCCTAGCAAGAACGTCATCAATGGGGCAGCAGATCTTTGATTAGAAGTTCGGTCATGCATTTATACGACTACGCGACTGACGTTTGCATCCTTACGAACACCCCAGTGTCTGAACAACATGAACAAAAAGTGACCATTAATGAGAGCAAGATTTCTAATGCACTTGAATGACTGATGACACAACCAAGGTACGATCTGCCATGGTCGAGTTTCTAATGAATATACAACATCGCAAGCTAGCAAGGCATCGGCTAGACATTAACATAGCTGGGTCAAGATAATGTTTACCGATTTTATTCTTTCCTTACCTACAAATGATTCAGGAATTACTTCGCTTCTGCAGTTAAGCTCAGCCCGATCTAAATTCTGTCTTCCTTTCATACCGCTTCCCTAAGATGAAACTATCGGCATTATCCAATATCTATATTACACATATTTTGCAGTTTTTTTTTTTTAATGCCACCATAGTAATGGAATTTAAAATGTAGTACAAAAAATTATGTTTACAAATCACTAAGCTTTTAACATTAAAAAATAATTAAACATTATTTGAACTCACTGTGAAGGTGGATGAGATAGAAAATGGAAGGGCGAAAGGGTGAACGGTACCAACAATTTTTCTGACATTTCGCTGACCCACTGGCAGGTCTCAGCGGCTCCTTTGGGTCCGCGGTCTGCCAGTCGAGAAACGCTGGTCTACGGGATATCGTTGTTTAAGGTGGGCGCTCTCTCGGTGCACCAATATCCATTCCCATCATGGGCTGGCTGGGTTCACCTTTCCCACCTCTCGCTTTAAAACTCTACTGAGGTTTTGAAAAAGTGTGTGTGTGTGTGTGTGTGTGTGTGTGTGTGTGTGTGAAGAATGAAAGCGAGCAAACCGACCAGAATCAACCTTTTCTATCTGATCAGAACATTTTAAGCTCCTTCCTTTAAGTTTTCCACGTTTTTATTCTGCATTCGGGGAAATATCAGACAGTCAATGGATTAATGGAGATATTTTAACCCCGGCGATACAGATCGTTTCTAAAAATTTGCAAGGGCGTCTGGAACTGACAAAAATAAGCAAAATACATAATAACGCTGAAGGAAGTATAATCAATTTTCTTCTAGCTAAAAATTGTTACAGCATGGATATTCCTCTAGAGATAACGAGGAAATAAACTGAGAAATAAGTGACATATAATATATTTTCAGAGTTCAGAAATTTGTGAATGTTTGTACGCGACGACCGATCAAAATCAGTGTTTTCTGTCACCAGCGTTAGTAAAAATATCAATTGGTGGTTTTTAGTTCAGGCTGCTATACACCAGTACTGGGACATTACGTACCTTGTTTAAATGAAAAGACTGGTCAGCACTATATTTTCATCTGCCTGTCTGTCTGTTTCTGTCTCTCTGTCTCTCTGTCTCTCTGTCTCTGTCTCTGTCTCTCTCTCTCTCTCTCTCTCTCTCTCTCTCTCTCTCTCTCTCTCTCTCTCTCTCTCAGGACACTTGCTAAGAAAAAAAATACTCTTCTACAATTCGTGGATCATTTTCAGCCCTACCATCCCATTTCACTATCCACAGCATACTATCCAGCCTTATCCTTCCACATCACTTTTCAAATTCCTGTGCTGCCATACGTTACATACTGATGCCGTCACTCATACCACTCACAAACACAACAGCACACTCACACTGCCGTACTTTCAGATTCTGTCACACACACACACACACACACACACACACACACACACACACAGTCGTCCCCAGTGTACACAGGTACATGCTGTATAAGAACGACGATACCTTTCGAACATACACACACACACACACACACACACACACACCTAATACAGTGGGTTATCACTGGCGAGCCGATAAAATCAAGGCTGGGTGAGTGAATGGATGTGTGTAGTGTTATTGTTCGGGTGAACGATGATTGAACAAAATAGTGAGGGAAACATAACGAATACCTACAGATATAATCTCTCTCTCTCTCTCTCTCTCTCTCTCTCTCTCTCTCTCTCTCTCTCTCTCTCTCTCTCTCTCTCTCTCTCTCTCTCAGTTCTGTATTTTTACAAGGCAATTGGTTACGCTACCCATCCATTACCACTTTCGTGCTTAGTATTAGGCAAGCATACTAGGTTAGAGTTGCCTAATAATATACATTTGTTTTAGAGATAACATGTAGTGACCTATTTTTCTTTGTTCTCATGACACAGACAGATAAAGATAAAATGCCCTAGTCCGATGCTTCAAATATCTTGCACCAGCCATAAGTAATATCAAGGATCATGAATATCAGAACGCAGTGTTTGGCCAGACTTCCATATATACTTTTGGCCTATGACGATTACCCGTGCATGGCCTTTCTCTCTGCAACACGTAGGAGTAGTGGTGCTCAGGTCTTGTTTATTTTACAGAGTTCCTTTAACGTTCATAATTTTGTTTGATACTGTCTTCTCATTCATTGTGGCAACGTGATTATTATTATTACACCAGCGCACGTCACGAGAGGAGCTGTATATGGTAAGGTTAGTTTGTCTGTTTCTATCATGCCTGTCTGTCGGTTTGTTTGTCTGCAAGATTATGGAAAACATTGAATGGCAGTCCGCCATAGACGGAATAATGACTAATACTCATCATATGAAGAAGTTAATTAGTTTTGGTTTTTAAAGAATCACAGGCCAAAAGAAAGTCAAGCAGAACAGTTTTAATTTTTTTTTAGGCCAAAGTTTGTGGTCTGATTAATGGTTAGGTTAGCATGACGCGGTCCAGCAATTATTACAATTGGTCAGAGGTAACCGCCATAGGACAGTTAAAGGTTCTGCCAGAGAGAGAGAGAGAGAGAGAGAGAGAGAGAGTCTTCAAATGAGATTATTCCTAATTTACCAGGTGAAAAACATCAGGTGGAGAGGGAGGTGTGGTGCTGCCCAACCTTTTCTCTCATTAGTTAATTATTACTCTGTTGCCGCACCTGCCTGTTCTCTCTCTCTCTCTCTCTCTCTCTCTTAACCTTGGCTTTGCAATAGTTTTATAATGATGCTTCTTAATCTGTCGCCCGTTCACTTGTTCTCTCAGTCATTGTTTTTTTTCTCTCTCTCTCTCTCTCTCTCTCTCTCTCTTTCTCTCTTTCTCTCTCTCTCTCTCGTACCTTCAGATCAGCCCCACCAAACAACCCATCATTAGGCATATAATTCACTCCCTTGTCCTCGTCCCCAGTCCCGAGAGAGAGAGAGAGAGAGAGAGAGAGTCCAAGCCTCCGGGGTGGCCATAACAATATGCAATAAGGAGAGTCCAAGGGTTCAGGAGTCAACAGTTCAACGGTAGTGCAGTGTTTAACAGCTATGACTTCAAGAATAAAGGACTTCAAATAAGAATAATAATACTTCATGAGTTTTGATTTGCTGAGCCTACAGTAAGGAAGGAAAATGCCTTCGATTTCTATCTATCTATCTATCTGTCTATCTATCTATAGCCAGATGCCTTAATCAGGAAGGGGTGACGACAAACAAATAACCTCCATGTCGCCGTGCTCTCTGCCATTTCCCTGCCCTCACCCCAACTTACTGTACACCCTCCCATGTCGTATACCACTCTACCCCATCCCTTGTTATCAGAGATTTTACAAAATGCTTCGAGGAAAACAAAGTACAGAATAAAAAAAAAATAACGGGAAAAGGAAGTTAACGCTAGAGAGTTCAGTAATAATTAACTGAATGGTGAAATATATGACTACAAACATTTCCCGAGACTAGAGCCCGATGTTCAAAAGGGTTCAAATGTTCAAATGTACAGTTCAGATGCACAGTTCATACCGAGAATCCTATTAAAAGGGCTTCATTATAAGGCCCTGTAGTTATAGAGCTGGAGAATGAAAAGTAGACAATGACCTAAAAAAAAAAAAAATCAAGAGTTCTAAATCGTAGGAACAAAAATGAACAAGTAGACAGCACTCAAAAAGCACATATCTACGCCAAAGATTGTATCAGGATAAGGAGATCACCACCAAAATTTCATCAACTCTTCCTTGGCTCACGACCCACATATCCACAAAATTTAATTGAAATCCATCAATACATTTTTTAGATATCTTGTGAAAAAAAAAAAAAAGTCCTGAGCCGGGACTCCGAAACATAGCACCACCAGAATTTAACCAACTCTTCCTTGGCCAATGAACCACATATCCACAAAATTTTATTCAATTCCACCAATATCCTTTTGAGATATCTTGTAAACAGACTACCAGGGGTAGTGGTGAACATGGATGCACATCGATAAGGCAGTTTGAAGGGGAATCGAAGAAAATTACTTTCTTACAATGGATTTTGGAGCATGAGAAATCAAGAGGCCGAGAGACTGAAAAGAAATGGTGGATAAATGTATGTGGGAGGGTGGCATGGTGATTGACAGGAGGGTGTGGTGGTGGTGGTGGTGAGTCATGAATGTAAGGCTGAGAGTATGTTAGCTACCCTGGATGACCTCTGCGATTAAATCCCTCGTAAATTAGATAGACAGATAGGTGGATAGACAGATAGATAGAGATATAAGTAAATACAGATAATAACAGGAAGAAATAAATTGCGAGAAGGGGCTGGGATGAATGAGCCGAAAATGAATCGGTAATATAAAGTTAATAAATCAGATTAATTGTGCCCTCAAAAATAAACTATTTAGAAAAAGCAATGAGTGATTGGTGAGCAGCAGGAGGAGATAAAAAGAAGGAATTAAAGAAGCATTAATTGGTTGTGTGTGTGTGTGTGTGTGTGTGTGTGTGTGTGTGTGTGTGTGTGTGTGTGAATCCAGAATCCAATGATCCAGAATTACATCCCACTAAGGATAGCATAACATAAAACAACAGCACACTAACACGGCAGAGAGAGAGAGAGAGAGAGAGAGAGAGAGAGAGAGAGAGAGAGAAACTGACATACTTTCGTTGGGATGCCAATTTCTACATAATTCTCAGTAATGTGTGCCAATGCAAAGAAAACTGCAGTTCAGTAATAACAGCGTATAAAGTTGCACTGAGTTCAGTGGCTATAGGATGATGTAATAACACTTCCTAGGCAACGATACCACGGCCACCACCACCACAACCACTGCTGCCGATACTACCAGTGTCATGTCCATCATCATCATCATCAACCGGGCCTCCTTTCCCACCCTAAGACAGAGTGAGAAGTAGCAACGTCCAGACAGCCCATTTTTGCCCAATCCAATGGGCCACACTTCCATTCATTCCTTGCTTTATCTGATAACGCCAAAAACATTCATCACGTACTGTAGCTTCACATAATCGTATCCGATGGAGTCAATCCGGACGCTGTCACTTTAAAAAGGGGTGCCAAATCCCCGATAATGCGCTTCTCCTCACAATATTCATCCAGCCAGTTCGATCTCTCATCAGTTCCCTAGCCTCATCGGCTTTCAAACTTCTCTTCCGCACACACTCATCCCTGTTCATATAAATCAGATTATTACTAAGAAGACGTAGCTCACTGCCTTCCCTATTTATATTTTAAAACTTGTTAAAAATTTAATATGGTAGCAGGAATCTCCTCAAGGCATATTATTTTTTTCTTGTGGTGAAACAGCTAATCCACGGCTAGCTTCACACGAGCGGTTTTTTCCCGCGCGGTTTCCCCGCGCGGGTTAGAAATCAATGAAGTTCAATGAAGCCCTTCACGTGGCTTAATTCCCGCGCGGCAATGATTTACTAGCCGCGTGCACTGCCAATCCCCGCGGCGGCAGGCGGTTTGGAATACTCTAGAAGTCTATGGAGCCCTTCAGACGGGCGGTTTTTCCCCGAGCGGCAGTCGTGGTTCATCTGTGGCAGAGGTGGTGTGCTGCTCTTCTGCTGTCATTTTTCAATCAGGTATGCATTTTTACGTATTAATATGAATAGTTTATGTCATAATTATATGGATATAGATTAATTCATTTACTTATTTTTTTTACTATTCATGCGGGTATATACTCGCATTACTCCCACTTTCCATGTTCAACGGAATTACTTTCTCATGCATAACCATTGCAAATCAGTTCCACCTATGTAAAAGGCAAATAAAGTTACTGTGCTACATATTACTTTTTCATTTACCTTACACTTACCTCACAGTCGGTGCAACAGCTTCTTCAGGAGAAATGGATGATCTCATAACTGTGTCTTGCCTTATAATACCATCTTTCAGTTTGCTCACAAGTTCTTCAAATGTAGGAGATGACATGCGAAAATAATTGAAAACTTTTCTTCATCAGCTTTCAGCTCAGAATATATCGTGTAGAATGCTCCTTGAAGGAGCCTAGTGCTATTTATTGGGTGGGTCCACCATTTACGTTGTCTCTTCTTTTTTAACACCTTGTTCATTAAGTACACATAAATCACACTCTTCTTTACGTCCTCCATCTCGAGCAAACACCAACAAACTGAAAGGTATTCTGTGCACTGCTGCATACGAACCGCGCGGGAAAAGAACGCTCGTGCGAAGACATGCCTCTTGTACACCCACCCGCGCAGCCATACTACCGCGCGGGAAAAAACCGCTCGTGTGAAGCCAGCCGCTGGCTCAGCATCCTGCAAAAATGATCTTTACCACCATACCTCAAGACATTTTTGCCCCTGCTTCGTAACGGCTGCTATTCCCACGACAAGTCTCCCTCCCTCATGTGCTTCACTAATACAGCAATGTATAGTCACTTCATCATCTTCTGGATCTGCATTTCCCTCTCCTTCCAGCCATCATACCCATAAATTCTATCAGGGATTTTCACTCACTATTCAACCTATACTGCCTCCTCACGGCAGAACAAGAGTATTTCTCACTGTACTGTACACACCACAGCATCACCCGCCGTACTGCTGCCCTCGACAACACCCAAAGTGGCACGGAATGTCTCTCTCTTGCTGTGGATACTGGACAAAAGATTTTTGTATTGGAAAATGAAATTGTTTGTCACCTTTAATTATAACCTTCAAAGAAGTCTGTCCTAAGCTAAAGAAACTGTAATACGAATAATTAAAATAAACGTTCTCTGAGTTAAGATGTTGATGGAGAGTGTCTGCAACAGCGCTGCTCTAGATGCGTAATATATCCATGAGGGGAGGAATGGTTTAGGATACTCGGGCAAATTGTTATGCAAACTGGAGCAATATATCCTGGAGCTTGCTTGTATGTTGCATCAGGTGTTTCATTACGTGATTTGCACAGGTGTTGCTCAAGGTATATGTAAACACCCAGACATATTACATAAGCACTTAACAGATTAATTTATTTGTCTGTCAATATATGCCTGTCTAGCTATTTACTTGTCTATCTATCTGCATGTACTTATCTATCTATCTGCCTACCTGTTTACCTATCTACCTGTCTCTACCAATCTATCTGTGTCTGTCTTTTTATGTCTATTTGTCTATATCTTTCTGTTTATCTGTCTGCCTATCGATCAATCGTGTCAGGACTCTATATTATAATTGCAAATCATAATAGATAGATAGGAAATATCTCACAATAACTTTGTAAGAGCTTGTAGAGAAGTTTTGTGGATCAGTTATACATATATTAGACTTGTGGACGAGCGGTTGTTATACGTGAGTAGTTTTGTAAGTAGATAATCTTTGTTCCCTTTCGTCATGCAATGACAGGAGAGGTAAAGATTAGTATGGGACTATTTTTATTTGTCTTGGAAATATTAACAAAGTCTCTCACACACGAGTGAAGTATAAGTAGAGTTCCGCGAGCTACCTCCTTGTCTCTCTCTCTCTCTCTCTCTCTCTCGCCCATGTTGCTAGGCTCCTTCTCCCTACTACCTGTCGGTTCTATGGCTTGTCTCCTTCTGAGCTCTGCTTCCTAAATTCTGGTGTAGCGGAGGTCATGTCACGTGTGTTACAATGTTGTTGAAATGTTCTAGAAGCCTGTGTGTGAGTATGTGTGTATGTGTGTTGTTACGGAACAGAGAAAGATAATGTACACTTTAAGTGAGAATACTAAAAATCACTACTGTTCCGTAAAGTTCCAGGTTCAAAACAAAAGAGTTAGGTAAAATTACAAGTTAAAGTTTAATGTTCAAACTAACAACAAAACATTCAGGACTCATAAGGATAATGTAATGGCAAAAAACAGGTTAAATATATGGTTAACTGCAATAGCCTCTATTAACACGAAATTAGCAAGAGTAAATTTATCTAAGTCAGCCCTGATAAAATGAAAATACACTGGGTAATGCTCAGTTAATGCAAGATAAATTATTACCAATGACTGACGTCCAAACCTTACACCAATCACAAAAACCTTACTAGGCCTAAGAAATTTTAGAGATGTGCGATACCGAGTATTTTCCTCTCTAATATCGAAGTATCGAGTACCAATACCGAGTACTATAGTGTCCAGTATCGTTTATTTCGAGTACATTACAGAAAAAAAATTGCCTATATACATTATACAGTCAGCTACCCTATACATTGGTCAAGGTGAAGTGACAGGTTTATTGAAGATACAACAGCCTTCAGTAGTTTGTTTCTCCTCCTCTCTCTCTCTCTCTCTCTCTCTCTCTCTCTCTCTCTCTCTCTCTCTCTCTCTTGTCCCCGCAGCACACTGCTAGAGTGCCCGACTAAATCAAATGGTTTCAGGCTCAGTACCTGGGTGTAGCATTTCTGTACACACCTGTTGTATCACATGTTCTTCCCTGTTCTCCTAGCAGTAATATAGTTACCATGTTGTCAGTCAGCTCTGTGAATCAATTACTAGGAGAGACTGAATAAAAGAGAGACTTAGGAGATCACTCAAAATTACCAAAGGAGGCCTCTACGAGGTAATCCTCCACTCTCAAGGTCTCTTTTAGGATAATTTCCCTCCCTCAAGGTGAAAACCATTCATCAGATCCTCAAGAGATATTCTTTCATGGATTCCCTCCAGCCGTGGTTTCATCTCCTCCTAATTTATTTTCTTCTGAAATCAATGTGGCTTTTGTGTTAAGAAAGGAAATAAATAAGTAAATGCGTTCTAGAAATATATATAGATATATATTTATTTCCTTGCAATAAATAGCACAAAGACACAACCAAATTTAAGCAGTGTTATCTCCATATGGAAAAAAGTTTATCTTCAAACAAAACTTAAGTATTTCTGTATAACAGAGGTTACCTCATTAACTTCAAAATATGACTGTGAACTTTAAAGGCAAGTCACTGGAAATCAGAAGGGTAAACTGTGGTTACTGAGAATAAAAATTATTCTCTTCAGCCACAGTAAAATTATTTCTTAAGATAACTGTTCAGAAACATAAGGTGTTAATTCTTAGTAAGAATTAACACCTTATGCTACACAGTACAAGAAAAAATGCAATAACACTTATACTCAAATTACACAGCTGCTAGATGGTTGGAGACTTCCTGAGCACTCACAATAATAACAACTGTACAGGGGAGGACAGAGATGTGAACAAAATGAGGAGTAGATCTTAGTGGCAATAATGCAGAGACTGAGCTCATTATATAGGGGCCGGCAGAGCTTGATACAACTTGTAAGAAGGACGCGCAAATGAAACCATGGGGACAAAGAGTTGACAATCCTGCTCTGAACAACAGAAAGAACGACTTACTCTACTATAAGGGAGGAGGGGGGGAGTGAGGTAGAACACGCTCGTGATCAAACATGCGGCATACTGTACGTTAGAATTACACAAAGGATCATGAAATCATAGGCTATGTAACACCTCCCCACAAAGAAAAAGAAATTTACAAAGGAAATTTCTTATTATTCTAAAACAATCTGTCTAAAGTCTAGATAAGCAATCTGCAATAACATTTTCTTTCCCCTTGACATGCTGTATGTCTAATGAATACTCCTGAAGAAGTAGACTCCATCTTGTCAATCTCTGATTTTTATCTTTAAACTTACTAAGGAATTTCAGTGGGTTATGATCGGTATAAATGACTATGGGGTCAAAACCAGAACACAAATAAAATGAAAAATGTTGTAAGCCCAAAATCAAGGCCAAAAGCTTTTTCTCAATAGTTGAGTAGTTCTTTTGAGGTGGAGTGAACTTCTTACTGTAATAAGATACAGGGTGTTCAATACCCTGATCATCCTCTTGCAGCAAAACAGCCCCAGCTCCTGTTTCACTTGCGTCAACAGCCATCTTAAAAGGCTTAGCAAAATTTGGAGTAGCGAGCACTGGCTGACTCAATAGGACAGCTTTAAGTTTGTTGAAAGAGGATTCACAGTTATCGGTCCAGACAAATTTAACTCCCTTTTTCAGTAGGTCTGTAAGTGGTGATACAAGAATTGAAAAGTTAAGAACAAATCTCCTGTAATAACCTACCATTCCCAAAAATCTTTGTAGCTCTTTCCTAGTTTTAGGTCTGGGAAGATCACTTATAACCTGAACCTTAGCTCCTGGTGGTGCAACATGTCCATCACCAATTACGTACCCAAGGTACTGAACTCACACTTTGATAAATTAGCTACAAGATTAGCCTGAACCAAACGCTCAAGAAATTTACTGACATGGCATAGGTGATCTTTCCAGTTGTCAATGAAGATTAATACATCATCAATATAAACAACACACCCTGCCAAACCCTCTGTTACAACATTCATGAGCTTCTGAAATGTGGCTGGTGAATTCTTCATACCATATGGCATTACAGAACATGCAAAAGTCTTTCCTAGTGTTACAAAACATGAGATCTCCCTAGCACGTTCAGTCATAGGTACTTGCCAGTATCCCTTTAACAAATCAAACTTACTTATGTACCTAGCCTTTCCGATATTGTCTATGCAATCTTCCACACGAGGGAGAGGGTAAGTGTCTGTTTTGGTTATCTGATTAACACGTCTGTAGTCGATGCAAAGCAGCTGTGACCCACCTGGCTTAGGGACTAGAGTGACAGGAGAACACCACTCGCTCTGACAGGGCTCAATCATCTTGTGGTCCAACAGGTAGCCAAGCTCCTTCTGGATGAGAGGAACTTTCACTGGGTTCACACGGTAAGGAGGCAGTTTAATTGGCTTTGCGTCTCCAACATCGACATCATGCATCAACACAGTGGTTCTTCCTGGAGTGGCACGGAACACTTGCGGGTACTCCTGCAGTAATGCCGAAAACTCCTGCCTTTCCTCGGGAGCTAGATGAGAAAGCTTAGTCTGGAGATCATTCATGATATCAGGATTCTTCCCCAAACTATCACTCAGGCTCATGCTGCATGGGAGAACTTCACTTGCAGACTCGGGTGGAACAGCTACAGTGCAGACTGGGTTATTTTCGTCCTGCCTGTGATATAACTTTAGCATGTTGATGTGACAAAGTTGCTTGTTCTTTCTACGATCTGGTGTGGCGATGACATAGTTGACATCACTGAGTTTCTTCTCCACGAAATAAGGACCACTAAACTTGGCTTAAAGAGGTTGCCCATGCACCGGTAGCAGAATCAAAACCTGATCTCCTGGCTGAAAGTGGCGTAACATGGACTTCTTATCATACCAAGTTTTCATCTTCTCCTGAGCAGCTCCTAAATTCTCTCTCGCCAGCTGTAAAGCAGTGGACAGCCGTTCTTTGAACTTCATCACATACTCCAGCAGGTTGACGTCATCTTCCTCCGACAGCCAGCATTCCTTGAGTAGCTTAAGGGGTCCTCTTCATGGCCAAACAGTAGTTCAAAGGGTGAGAAACCCAGTGATTCATTTGGAGATTCTCTTGCGGCAAATACAACGAATGGAAGACCTTTATCCCAGTCTTTCTGATGTTCCAAACAGTATTTCTTGAGCATCGATTTGAGTGTTTGATGATATCTCTCCAACGCTTGTTGGGTCTGGGGATGGTAAGCTGAAGACGTGATCTGGGTGATGCCCAACTCTTTCAGAGACTGCTTGAAAACATTTGACATGAAATTACTTCCCCGGTCTGACTGTACCTCCTTGGGCAGACCAAACTTTGTGAAGAACCCTAGCATTTCCTTAACCAGGTTCTTTGCTGAGATATTTCTAAGTGGAATGGCTTCAGGATAACGAGTAGCCATATCAATCAGGGTTAACACATAAGAAAATCCTGAAGAAGTCTTAGGAAGAGGGCCCACAATATCCACCAACACACGGGTGAATGGCGCCTCAAAAGGAGGAATGAGAACTAGAGGAGTAGACTGTAGCACCAGTCGAGCAGGGCAGTACTCCCGAGGTGGATGGAAAGCTGATGACAGGGAGTGCTGGAGCTCCCGTTTCATCAGCCCTCAGGACTAGTTCCTGACCATCCACCTTTGCTGAACATTTTCAGTGTCTCAGTTACACAGAGAGTAGGCCAGCATGCTCTCCAGTACAAATTTCTCTATCTTCACCAAACTACATGCACAGTACACACTACACTTCCTATTCAAAATTTACCAAAAATGGCGTCGTTTTACCAAGCCTTGGAGTCCCCAGGGGGGGGGACCATAAATGCCCCCACCATCTGCCCCTCTCCTGGTGATGACTCAAGATGCCTGGAACCACTGTCTGACTCTCTTCTTCTTCATTTCTGCAACATTCGCGGCCTTTCCTCTAACTTTCGCTCTGTTGAGCACCACCTCTCCTCCTCTAAACCTCACCTTCTATTTCTAACGGAGACTCAGCTGTCTGAGACAACTGACAGCAAACCCTTTTCTGTATCCTCCTACTTTCTCTATACTCATTTCAAAGCCAAAGGTGGCTGTTGTGTATATATACGCAGCGACTTATCTTGCTCTCGTGTTCCTGAACTTGATTCTTCTGAATTCTCCACACTCTGGCTTCGGCTTTCCTGTCATTCTCTGACTAAATATATCTGTGCTGTTTACTTATCCCCTAATTCTACTGACTATCAAAAATTCTTCGACTATCTTACTTCTACGATGGAACACATTCTATCCATTTCTCCTTTCTCTGAAATCTCCATTCTTGGAGATTTCAATGTTCACCACCACCTTTGGCTCTCCTCTCCTTTCACGGATCCACCTGGTGAACAAGCCTACATCTTTTCTATCCTTAATGACCTAGAGCAGCTTGTACAGCACCCTACCCTTATCCCTGACCGCCTTGGAGAGAGCTCCAACATACTTGACCTCTTCCTCACAACTAATCCTTCTGCTTACTCTGTTAATCTTTTCTCTCCGTTGGGCTCCTCCGATCACAACCTTATTACCTTAACCCGTCCTATCACTCCGGTACGGCCTGTGGACCCTCCAGGGAAACGTCGTCTGTGGCATTTTGGAGCCGCAGACTGGGAGGCCCTCAGGCAGTACTTCTTTGATTTTCCCTGGAATGATTATTGCTTCCATGGCCGTGAGCCATCTGAGTGTGCCTTGCGCATTACGGAGGTTATTCTCTCGGGCATGGAAGCATACATTCCTTTCTCATATCCTTTGACTAATGCAAGAAAGCCTTGGTTTAATCACGCTTGTTCTAATGCTGTCCGCAACAAGGAGAGGGCCTACAAAAGGTACCGGAGCCAACCCACCCCTGAATCACATCATCTTTACGTTTCTGCCCGGAATCGTGCTAAGTCTGTTCTTTGCCCTACTAAAAATAATTTCATCCATACTAAATGCTCTCAACTCTCCAACTCGAATTCTTCCCACTCCTTCTGGCATCTTGCCAAAAATCTTTCTAACAACTTTACCTCATCATCCTTCCCTCCTCTTTTCTACTCTGATGGTTCTGTAGCTATTTCTTCTACTGATAAAGCAGATCTCTTCACACAGACTTTCTCCTCCAATTCTACCTTAGACGATTCCGGTGCTGTTCCTCCATCACTTCCCCCCTCTGACTTCCTCATGGCTGACATTAAAATTTCTTCAGTTGATGTATTTTCTGCCATCACTGGCCTCAGTACTAACAAGGCATATGGGCCTGATGGGGTCCCTCCTGTTGTTCTCAAAAACTGTGCTTCTGTGCTTACACCCTGCCTAGGCAAACTCTTTCGTCTTTGTCTGTCAACTTGTACCTTTCCTTCTTGCTGGAAGTTTGCTCTCATTCAGCCAGTCCCAAAGAAGGGTGACCACTCCCAACCCTCCAACTATCGTCCAATTGCTTTAACGTCCTGTATTTCAAAAGTTTTCGAGTCAATTCTTAATAGAAAAATTTTAAGGCATCTTTCCTATCACAACCTTCTTTCCGATCGTCAGTATGGGTTCCGTCAGGGACGCTCCACTGACGATCTTCTCACCTACCTTTCAGACTCCTGGTCATCCTCCTTTCGGGACTTTGGCGAAAGCTTTGCCATTGCACTTGACATCTCAAAGGCTTTCGATCGAGTCTGGCATAAATCTTTAATTTCCAAACTGCCCTCCTACGGTTTCTATCCTTCTATCTGTGCCTTCATCGCTAGATTCATTTCTGGTCGTTCTATAGCCGCTGTTATAAACGGCCATCGTTCTTCTCCTAGATCTATCAACAGTGGTGTTCCTCAGGGCTCTGTCCTATCACCAACTCTCTTCCTTTTATTCATCAATGATCTTGTAAGCTGTACATCTAACCCTATCCACTCATATGCTGATGACTCCACCCTTCACCTTTCCATTCGGTTCCCGCAATGCCCATCTCAACAGTTACTTCAACAAACAAGGGATGAGGCTATGGCACACCTAATGTCTGACTTGGCTCGTATCTCTGACTGAGGTAAAAATAATATGGTTGTCTTTAATGCATCTAAGACTCAGTTCTTATACCTTTCAACCCGACAAAATCTTCCACAGGTATACCCACTAATGTTTAATAATATTCAGCTTAATCCTACATCATCCTTGAACATGCTTGGGGTTTCATTTACTCGGGACTTATCTTGGAAAGATCATATTACATCTCTTGTAAAATCTGCTTCCAAGAGATTGGGTGTGCTAAGTCGACTCCGCTCTTTCTTTACCCCTGCGCAATTGTTGACTCTATACAGGGGTTTTATCCGCCCCTGTGTGGAGTACAACTCTCATGTGTGGGGAGGCTCCCCTCATACAGCTCTTCTCAATAGGGTGGAGTCAAAGGCTTTTCGTCTCATTAACTCTCCTCCTCTTACTGACTCCCTTCAACCTCTGTCTCTTCGCCACACTGTTGCATCTTTATCTCTTTTCTATCGCTACTTTAATGGTCACTGCTCCTCTGAACTGTCTGCTTGCATTCCTCCACCTCTACGACGGGCGCGTAGCACCCGTCTGGCAGCAGACTCTCATCCTTTTTCTGTCCAACTCTCTAATGCAAGAATTAACCGTTACTCCCAGTCTTTCATTTATGCAACAGGTCAACTCTGGAACTGTCTCCCTCTGTCTGTATTTCCTGCTGCCTATGATCTCCAGTCTTTCAAACGCAGTGTGTCCAGGCATCTCAAAATGATCGGATCTTGAATTTGGCTCTATATTGTATTTTGTTTTTCTCTTGGAGGGAACTGTTACTGCGGGCTCATGGCCTTTGGTTCCTTCTTCCTCGCATAAAAAAAAAAAACCTTTTCGGTCTGATTACACTTCCCCACAACTTGACAGGTGTGACAAGACTTACAATACCAGGAAACATCTCTGAAGATACCTGGCCAGTAGAAGTGTTTCATAATGCGTGCCACAGTCTTCCTCACTCCAAGGTGTCCTGCCAAACTGGAATCATGAGCTACTCTAATGATATCCTGCCTACAAACACGAGGGATGACAACTTGATGTACAACCTCCCATTCACAGTCGGCTGATGCTGTTGGGGGTCTCCACTTCCTCATAAGTACTCCTGACTTTATATAATAACAAGTAGAAGCACCAGCTGACTCTTCCTCACTGCAAGCAAAGTTAGCTAGACCTTTCAACTCAGGGTCAGCAACCTGCAACTCAAGCAACTCTTGACGAGACAAATTATCAACACTACGGGGTACTGCCTCATCTGGTGAGTGGTCCAAATTAGCAAGAAAAGTGTCAGCTAGGATAACATCATCATCATCATTATCCTCTAAGTCACCAGTAACTTTAGACTTAGCCCTAGTGGCAGCACATGCAGAGAACACATCAGGGACATCACAATCCTGGGCCGCAGCCACTGGCTCACTAGACAACTGAGGAGCTGGACACACTTGACTTCCACCAATATCATTTCCAAGTAAGAAAGTTACACCTGACATTGGGAGTGTCTCAACCACCCCAACCATAATGGAACCATTAACAAAACCAGACTCTAAATTCACTCTGCACAGAGGGACAGAGAAGTAATTATTCCCTACACCTTGTAAGATTACAGTTTCATCAGAGGAATTAACATTAGAGCCTAGAACACTGGTCAGCATAAGGGATTGGCAAGCACCTGTATCACGATATATTTTAACTGATTTCCTGTCATTACTGTCCAGAGGACTGACAAAACCTTCAGACAGGAAATTAGCACATGAACTCTTGAGAGTGTCACCCACGTTACTGCTCAAAAGAGGAGCTTCATCATGAGGATTTAATTTACCCCTCAAAGCAGGTTCAGTTAACTCAGTTAAAGAATTCTGGGAACTCTCAAGGGTGGACACAAGACCAATTGACTGAATATTTAAAGACTCCTTTTTGTTCACATCACGCTGTCTCCTGAAACATTTCTCCGTAGTATGACCAAGCTTACTGCAATAAGTACATTTACTTTTCTGAAATCTAGAGGTAAAGCTGGTATTTACTTCCTGAGAAACATCATCTTTACTCTCTTTCCTGTTACCTGTACTCTGAGTAGAGGCAACGTACTTACTCTCAGCTTTCCTTTTTTCTCTAGAATATCTCTTGTGAATGAGAACATATTCATCAGCTAAAACTGCAGCATCAGACAAATTATCTATTCTTTTCTCATCAAGATATAGGCTTACATCTTTATTAATACACCTCTTGAAGTCCTCCAGCAAAATCATCTGCTTAAATTTGTCAAAATCAGAATCCACATTCTTAGAATTTAACCACTGCTCTAACAGATCTTCTTTGATTTTTGCATACTCAACATGGGATTGCTTATCTTGCTTATAAGTTGTCCTAAATTTTACTCCATAGGCTTCAGGAACAAGCTCATAGGCCTTAAGAATCAAGCTCTTAACAACATCATTATTATCACATTGATCCTGAGGCAAAGATGCATAAGTTACTTGAGCTTTACCGGTGAGAACAGTTTGAAGGAGTACTGGCCAATACTTTTTGGGCCAATTAAAACCTGTAGCTACCCTCTCAAACAACTGAAAATACTTTGTTAAATCAGATTCATTAAAAGGAGGGACAAGTTTAACATTTTTAGCCACATCAGAATCATCAGAGCTAGATGATCCAGTTCCACCTTGTTTCATGCGATACTCATGGTCTGCCTGAAGCCTAGCAAGTTCAATTTGTGCCTGAGCCTGTATTTGTGCCTCCTGAATACGAGCCTGAGACTCCGCCTCCTTAGCCTGAGACTCAGCCTCCTTAGCACGTGCATGAAATTCAGCCTCCTTAACACGAGCCTCCTGCAGGGCTAGCTGTAACTTAGCTATTTCAATCTGCGTTTGCTCATTTAGAGGAGTTACATTAAACAAGCTTTTATTAATCATGCCAACAATTTGATCTTTAGAATGATGAGAGTGAACTGCAATTCCCAATTGTTGAGCAACAAGCTTAAGTTCATTGTTTGTTCTGTTTTCTACATCACACACTGTTTGCACATTTGACAAAAAATCTTTGGCTTCATCAAGCATAGTAATAGAAGACATCATGAATAAATCACAGTCACAAAATATCAAGCAATATCCTTATGATAATATCCTGAATATCCTGGCGAGGTCGCCAAATTTATGTTAAGGAACAGAGAAAGATGATGTACACTTTAAGTGAGAATACTAAAAATCACTACTGTCCCGTAAAGTTCCAGATTCAAAACAAAAGAGTTAGGTAAAATTACAAGTTAAAGTTTAATGTTCAAACTAACAACAAAACATTCAGGACTCATAAGGATAATGTAATGGCAAATAACAGGTTAAATATATGGTTAACTGCAATAGCCTCTATTAACACGAAATTAGCAAGAGTAATTTTATCTAAGTCAGCCCTGATAAAATGAAAATACACTGGGTAATGCTCAGTTAATGCAAGATAAATTATTACCAATGACTGACATCCAAACCTTACACCAATCACAAAAACCTTACTAGGCCTAAGAATTAACACCTTATGCTACACAGTACAAGAAAAAAATGCAATAACACTTATACTCAAATTACACAGCTGCTAGATGGTTGGAGACTTCCTGAGCACTCACAATAATAACAACTGTACAGGGGAGGACAGAGATGTGAACAAAATGAGGAGTAGATCTAAGTGGCAATAATGCAGAGACTGAGCTCATTATATAGGGGCCGGCAGAGCTTGATACAACTTGTAAGAAGGACGCGCAAATGAAGCCATGGGGAGAAAGAGTTGACAATCCTGCTCTGAACAACAGAAAGAACGACTTATTCTACTATAAGGGAGGAGGGGGGGAGTGAGGTAGAACACGCTCGTGATCAAACATGCAGCATACTGTACGTTAGAATTACACAAAGGATGATGAAATCATAGGGTATGTAACAGTGTGTATGGTCACGAGGCGCTGTCGTGTGCCTATCAAGCATTCCTTGAGTTAGAGTGTGTAAGCATGTTTACCATTGCTCGATTCTCGCAGACACAATACCTATCTCATCCTCTGACTGGCTGCTTTTATCTGTCTGTCTACCTATCTATCTATCTATCTATTATGATTTGCAATTATAATATAGTCCTGACAATCGATCGATCCATTCGTCCGTCCGTCCGTCTATCTACCCATCTATCTGTCTATGTAACTAACGCCGCGCTGGCTGAGTGATAAGCATCGTTGACTGCAAAACTGGCCGCCAGTTAGCGCCAGAGTTCGAATCCTGGTGCGGGCAGCAGGAGGTGTCCATCCACCTTTTGTGGGTTGGTAGGTAAAATGAGAACCAAGGGTAACACCTAGGGGAGGTAACTGAGGTAACCTGGATAAGCAGTGGCCTTGTATTGCAGGAAAATGAATGAATAGCCTACCACAAGCTCAAAGGCCTAAGTTACGGAGATGAGAACCCCGATTAAGCGCCTCATGACACGTGCCCCCACCTTAACCTTTATATGTGTGTCAAACAGCACATCTCTGTTCTGATGTCACGTTCTGATGTCACGTTCTCTGCGAGGTATTTTAGAGCTCA
This sequence comes from Coenobita brevimanus, assembly GCF_032717465.1. Lineage (NCBI taxonomy): Eukaryota > Metazoa > Arthropoda > Malacostraca > Decapoda > Coenobitidae > Coenobita > Coenobita brevimanus. The sequence continues at coordinate 13,220,733 of NC_136959.1, forward strand.
TAACTTATATTTATCTGTCAGCCGACTCTATTTCCTCTTCCCCTGCCACACCACACTCCCTCATTTCTATCCCCACTCAGTCACATCACTTTTGTCATCTGTCTGCATAAAAGTATACATGTGCATACTACAGAAAAAAGTACACACACACACACACACACACACACACTTTCATAACTATTATAGGTGGAGAGTACACACGGAAACCTTATCAGGTGAACACCGCTTAACATCACCATGTGGTAACCAGCTGCACAGGTGAACATAATAACACACCAGGGAAGACGAATACAAGTAAACTCTAGGTATCCATGCACGTACTTAAGCCACAACACTGCATGGGTGTGGGTGTAGTTGACGTGGACTGTCTTTTATAGATGCAGAAGAACCACAGGGCAAATGTGTGAAAATGTTCTTTCAAGGAAAATCAGAACAGATATCATCACTCTGAAATTGCTGGACACATTTGGATGAACATAAACAAAAGCAAAACGTCCCAGGGTTGACCGGTTGCCACCATGAAGGTAACTTTTGTGTTGGACTGTGCTAACAAACGGGTGCTGTGGCCCGTCTTCAACAAGTATGAAGGCAGAATCGTCAAGAGAACATTACCCAGTGTCACATCGACAGCAAAAAGAGAGTGATGCAACATTGCGAAGACGGCTGTAAGTCTCAGTTCCATATTTTGAGTTGACAATGGCAGTTTTTTTTTTTTTTTTTAAGTATGACGCTCATATCCTTCCATGTTTCCCAAAGACCTTTTGAAATCTTTACTTCGGCACTCTCTCTCTCTCTCTCTCTCTATACATACATAAAATATATATATAGGAGCCTCTGTGGTACAGTGGTAGACTGTGCGTTTCGCACGCTGTTGAGCGCGGGTTCGCCTCCCATCAGAGTTGTAAAAACTTGGGGAAGCGTTCACCAAGCCACTTGCTACTTTGGCGGACACAAGTGGTGCTGTGGTTGAACCAGTGTCGCATACTAGTATGCTTGCACCCAATCGGCTTAAGGTGGGCTGATTACATTTGGTTCACAGACTACACACACATCCAAAGCCACTACAATCACACTCACAAGCACTTCTCATTCTACATACAGTCTCTACCAGGCAGCCTAAGCCACTGGGTAGAGATACACTGGCTGTATCGTCCCTGCTTCGGTATATATATATATATATATATATATATATATATATATATATATATATATATATATATATATATATATAAAGGGATGCCTTCTATAGCGAGTTGAGGAGAGTGGTGGCTGAACAGGGAACTGTAGACAGAGGCGTTAATGAACAGTACAGAGCCCTCAAGAACAATTTCTTGAGAGTTACTGATGTAACATGCGGTTGGACATGAGGACCACCAAGACATAAAGTAACTTGGTGGTGGGATGAGGGTGTAGAAGCTGCAGTTAAGGAGAAAAGAAAGCTTTTCCGGGAATGGAAGAAGGGTGGTAGCAAAGAGGAATATTTGGCTGCCAAGCGGAGGGCTAGAAGAGAGGTATATAGGGCAAAGTCTGAGTCACAGAGACTTTTACTTGATAACCTAAATCATGGGGGAAGGAAAAATATGATATTTAGGGTGGCAGGTCAGGTTAAGAGGGATAATCGGGATATTATATGTGAGCAGTGTGTGAAGAATGATGAAGGTAGGGTAGTGGTGAACAGTGAGGATATTAAAGATGCATGGAGAGAGCATTATAACCGGTTGTTGAATGAGGAGTTTCATTGGGACAAGGAAGGTTTGGAGGCAGCAGATCCAGTGGCTGGCCCTTGGCCTTTGATTGATGCTGCTACTGTGAGTGAGGTAATAGGCGGGATGAAGGTGGGGAAGGCAGCAGGTGTGTCTGGGTTGACTGCCGAAATGTTGAAGGCCTCAGGGGAGATAGGGGTGAGGTTAGTCACTGACCTGATAAATAGGATTATTTATGAGTGCGTTGTCCCAGATGATTGGCTGAAGAGTGTAATTGTAAATGTGTATAAAGGGAAGGGTGATGCCCTGGAAAGAGGAATTTATAGAAGTATAAAGCTTCTAGATCAGATAATGAAGGTAATGGAACGAGTTTTAGAAGTATGATTAGAGAAAGAGTGAATATTGATGAGATGCAGTTTGGGTTTATGCCAGGTAGGGGGACCACTGATGCTATATTCATTGTTCGATAGCTTCAGAAAAAATATATTGGTAGGAGAAGGGATCTTTATTTTGTTTTTGTTGATTTGGAAAAGGCCTTTGACAGAGTCCCTAGAGAGGTGGTGAAGTGGACAATGAGAAAGTTTGGCTTGGAGGAGTGGCTGGTTAGGGTGGTTATGGCTATGTATGTGGGTGCTCGCACCCAGGTAAGAATGAATGGAGATTTGAGTGATGAGTTTTCCGTGAATGTTGGTGTGCAGCAGGGGTCAGTCTTGAATCCCATGTTGTTTATCATGGTACTTGAAGCCCTCTCACGTGACTTTAGAAACGGACTCCCGTGGGAGTTGTTGTATGCTGATGATTTGGTGTTGATTGCAGAGAACGAAAGGGAGGCGGAGGAAAGGTTTAGGAAGTGGAGAGATGGTATGGGGCACAAGGGCTTAAGGGTAAATGCAGATAAAACAAAAGTGATGATATCTAGGGTTGGTGGCGGTACTGTCAAAGACGAGGGAGAGTGGCCATGTGCAGTTTGCCACAAGGGCGTGGGAAGTAATTCCATCTTGTGCGGTGTTTGTGATAAATGGGTGCATAAGAGATGTAGTGGAATCAGAGGTAGACTGCGAGATAATGCTGATTTTATGTGTGCGGCGTGTCGGGGTGAGCAGGTGGAGATTGTCAGACGTGAAAGGATTGAACTTGCTGGTGAATCTCTTGAGTGTGTGGAAGAGTTTAGTTATTTGGGAGACATGTTGTGTGCTGGAGGTGGGGCTGGAGCTAGCTCTGTGGCTAGGGTGAGAAGTGGTTGGAAGAAGTTCAGGGAGCTCTTGCCTCTCCTGACATTGAGAGGATTCTCCCTACGTGCTAAGGGGTCTTTGTATGCAGTATGTGTCAGGAGTGTAATGCTGTATGGTAGTGAGACATGGGCAGTGAAGGAGGAAGATATTCGCCGGCTCAAACGTATAGAAATGACAATGATTAGGTGGATGTGCAGTGCATCCCTGCGTCCAAGGCCTGGAGGGGCTGGGTTTACGATGGAGGAGTTGAGAGGTGGGATGGGACTGGAGTGTATTGGTGTTGTGATGAGGAGAGATAGATTGAGGTGGTTTGGACATATGGAGAGGATGGGTGATGATAATTGGGTGAGGGGGGTGAGAAGTGTTAATATTGGGGGTGGGGTTGTGAGGGGTAGACCGAGAAAGACATGGAACGAGGTCATTAAGTGTGAACTCAGGGTTAAGGGACTGAACAGGGAGGCTGCAATGGATCGTTCAGCGTGGAGAGCCGCCATTAGGTGACCAAGACCGACACATGCAAGCATGTTGGAGCCTTTAAAAACGAAAACGAAAACGATATATCAGTGGAAAATAAATTAATCCGTTCTCAGAGAGCAATGGAAAGGTCAGTGTTGGGAATATCTTTAAGAGACAGGAAAATATCAACTTTGGTGAGAGAGCAGACTAAAGTCAAAGATATTATACAAGTTATAAATGAACAGAAATGGAGGTGGGCAGGCCATACAGCAAGAATAAGGGATAACCGATAGAGCAAGAGGCTGACTGACTGGACACCAAGTGATTGTAAGCATAGCAGAAAAAGGCCAGACAGGACATAGAGAGACGAGATAGAGAAATTTACTGGGAAAACGTGGCAAAGATTGGCTCAGTCAAGGAATTCGTGGAAAAGGTTCGGGAAGGCCTTTGTTCATCAGTGGACTAGTCATATATATATATATATATATATATATATATATATATATATATATATATATATATATATATATATATATACAGTACACACACACACACACATACACACACACACACAAACTTTGCATACCAGGCTTCTCTACTTTGCTGTCCAGCCTGACCCCTTTCATCTGCTTTTCTAGGCTCAGGTTATCTCACTCTTTCAGTCAAAATCTCCTTCCTGTAGTTTGGCCACTCCTCTGTTTAATTCCCAGTCTTATTATCTGTCACGGGGTTTTTAAAATGAATGCAATTATTAAGTGATAATTCTCAATGATATTGAAGAGCAGGAACAAGAGCAGGGACAATGAATTGTCTTGCTAAATCAAGAAATGATTACTTTACGCTGGCTTGCTTCGCACGATTCTCTAAGAACGAGAATTTATAAACTTTCTCAACAGTACACAGCAGAGACTAATTACTCACAATGAAATTGCTGTTTATTAGTACTGTTAGCCTATAGAGATAGTGACTTCACTCCTGACAATAAATAAGTAATTTTATTAATAATATCAGGTTCTTGCTGATGCGTAACTCCTAGAAGGCACAGCGGATTTTAAGCTTAATACAACAAGACTGGCTAAGTACCAGTTATGAATGGCAAAACGTTTATGCAAGCTAGGAGCTATAAGGGAAATAAGCTTAATTGCGGAGAAATGAAACACGAGTTTACATTACATTAAGCTCAAGAAAAAGAACTGTTAAATTTATTGATTACAAAGAAATAAATTTAACGTTACATTTCAAATGAATTCAAGTAAAGAGATCGCACTCACTCACTCACTCAAAAGCTAAATTCTTACACCTAGAAAAAAAACATGTGGCGCAGCCGGCCAGCATGTGAGGAAACAGCACACTTAACTAAACTCTTAAACCTAGGAAAATACGGAAAGGAGATACTGGTCAATGAATGTAGTGTATCACCGAAGAAGGGTGGGAGCCTGGAGAACTGTAGTCTAGTTGAGTCTGGGTGCTAGCTGACCTCTCACTCTCTCACTGCTGGAGTACAGAACCTCACTCCATCACGACAGACACTTGACTGAATTCAAATACAGGCCAGCCCAGAGAAGGCATGGCCAACAGTCGAGGCAGGCAGGGGCGAACAATAAAGAAACAATAATATCGCTCAGTAGAGCACTTAATGACGTGCATTAGATTGGTCACTTTTGAAACAGTGACAAATGTTTTGAAAAGTATACCACCGAAATGGAGAGAGAAACGGTTAACTGAGCGATACAAAGTGAGTTTTCCACTAATAGTTCGTGGTTTCTCACAAAAGGAAAATGTCGCGAATTTGATTCGTGATATTACGCCCCTACAAAATGAATTTTTTCCTAATGGGAAAAAATTTGTGGATATATATATATATATATATATATATATATATATATATATATATATATATCCTAACTCAGTCACACAAAATTCACACTGTGATGTGTGTGCTACAAGTATCCTGCTACAGGAGAAAATCACTATCGCCAATGAGCGTAAAAACCTCATACTTAAGTTAATAGAGGCAAGCTTAAGGGAAAAAACTCCATGACGACGGTGAAAATCCTGTACTCAGGTCAAACTGGCGAAAGTTCGCTACATTTACACTGACAACTAATTGTTGTGTAGCGTGGTGTATGTAATACACGGTGTAGGTGTGACAGTTGTAGTGTAACTGTACCTACGTGTAAAATGACACAGTAATATTAATAATATGGCGACGACGAAGGCAGAGGAGAAGAGGCGGCAGCGTGCGGCAGACGATCAGCTGGCCCGCACAGCAAAACTGCTACACCCATCGCTGTACCTGCAAAATCAATTAAGGTGGAGCATCAAAAGTGTCAATGAGACAAAAATTCTTATTACATTACAATTACTGTCTCTGCCTAGCAATCAGTACATGCTACGAAAGGTACGCTCTAGCTGAAAAATACGAGTGACAGCCTAAGCTTCGTTCATTCGAGGTCGCCATTAATTTATTAGGTAGATTATTAACCAGGAAACGTAGTCCCTGGACGCCGTTGTCTCAAGGACTCGTGTAGTTTACTGGTTAAACTTGACTCTACACTTACGATTAGTGTCGGCAAGTTGAGGATCCTTATGCAAACTCGGGCTCGTGTGTCCGCAGACACAGCCTCGAGTCTCCTCTGCGGGGTTCTCTCTCGAACTTCCCCCTTAACCTACAGTACTTATATTAACATCGGGGAGCTGAGAATCCTTGTGCAAACTCAGGCTCGTGTGTCCACAGACACAGCCTCGAGTCGCCTCTGCGGGTTCTCGACTTCCCTTAACTTACTGTACATAATATGTATGTACAGGCCCTGGACATGATGTGTCCTGTGGAGCCAATTGGCGAGACGTCAGGTCTGCACCCACTTCACCACTACCCTGTCTCTCAACTGACTCAGAGATTACAGGTGTGGTTACAAACGGCACAGGAAGGACATGTCCCTGATTAGTGGTACTTTGACACACACTGCAGGAACGCACAAAACTATCTATGTCTCGTCCCATCCCTGGCCAGAAAAAGTCAGCTCGGATACGGCCCTGGGTCTTCCTTTTGCCCATGTGACCTCCTGAGGCTGAACAATGACCCCATTGTAACACTGCTAGGCGGTACTTGGCGGGAACGACAAACTGCAGTCAAACATCGCCCTCGGGTGTTCGTGACTCACGGTAGAGCCGTCCTTGTTTACGAAGGAACTTGGCTTGACCTCCCCGTGAATACTTTATCACTCGACCCTTTTGTTTGTTCCGCACAGCAGCGAGTGTCGGGTCAGAATGTTGTTCTTGAACAACAAGTTGGCTACACATCAGATCTTGCGGCAATTCAATGGTCACTGGGGTGACACAGTCTGGAGCCTCAGCCTTGGCTCGTGTTACTGTAGCCAAAGTCTGAGTAGCGTCATGTTTGGTGCAACTATCCTTGACACCAGAAATGTTGCCTATAATAAGGTCAAATAAAGGTTCTGGCATGACAACTGCGAGTGTCGTACCAGTATAAAATGGAGATGCCACCTGGATACATGCCTCAGGGTGTAGGACTACATAATAGATAAATAGATAGATAGAGAGACAGATAGAAGCAGGAAGTCAAATGATGAGAAGGTGTTGTGTCTGCGAGAATCGAGCAGTGCTAAACATGCTTACACACTCTTAACACTGAGGAAAGCTGACGACAGCGGCCAGTAAGGAGATGATGCAGTTAGCTGTCAGCAGTCCTCTCGTGAACAAAGATCTGGTAACCATGAGGAACATACGTGACACACCCCTGCTACACCAGATTTTAGGAAAGAGAGTTTAGAAGGAGACAAGGGACCCTAGAGAGAGGTCGAGACGGAGATTAGCCTTAGAACAGAGAGAGAGAGACATAGCGAGACAGGGAGGTAGCTACCCGGGACTTATACTCTTTCCATGTGAGAGACCTGGTTTAATATTTCCAAGACAAATAAAAATAGTCCCATACTATTCTTTACCTCTCCCGTCACTACATGACATCTGGTGGGGAAGCTACTACAAGATATAAAAGCCGCTCGACCACAAGTCTAAAATATACTTCTCTACAAGTAACTACAAAGTCTTTATGACATTTGGTAGCAGCGAACGTATACGAACCTCGTCTACGAATCAACATTAAATTCCTACAAAATATCAAGATTGAAAACAACCAACAACATCAGCTCCTGACAGTATTCTCTCCATCCAGCCCCCTCCGTCTCCCAGATCATTACGCTGATGCAGAGGTCAAGAGATCACTCGACGCCTTGCAAGTAGCTTAACGACAAACCAGCAAATCTGCGGACATCGTCTCCGAATTAAAAGCAAATTTCTACAAAAGCAACCGAGACTACAAGATTAGCTTCAGTTCTACATTGAATCCTACAAAATACAGCCTACAGTGCAAATAGTCTACAAAGTCTACAGCCATCTACAATCAACTACAGCCATCTACAATCAACTACAATTAACAACTCTACGTCGTCTGTATAATCACACTATACCAGACAGATTTCCCATGCCATTGCTAAGTGATGTTCTACAGAATATTGGTCCTGAGAATAATATATTCTCGACCATCGATCTCCTAAACGGATACTATCAGATTCCGGTATCTCAGGAGTCACGTAAATACACTGCCTTTTCAACAAACAGAGGCCATTATCAATATACAAGAATGCCAATGGGACTGAGGACAGCCGCCGGTACGTTCCCGCGTCTTATGAATTACGTATTGTCCGGAATTTTAGGACAAGGAATATTTGTTTATCTTGACGATATTATTATCGCAACGAAGAATATTAAGGATCATCTCAGGAAATTAGACTTACTCTTACAAAAGCTTAGTGATGCTGGATTAAAAATTAAACTTTCTAAATGCAAATTTTGCTTTAAGGAAATAAATTTCTTAGGCCACAAATTAAGTTCTGATGGTATTCACACCACTGATGACAAAATAGAGGCAGTGAGAGATTTTCCTGAACCCACTACGACTGACGAAGTTAGACAATTTTTAGGTCTGGCTGGGTACTATAGGTCCTTCGTACCACAGTTCTCTCATATAGCCTTCCCTCTATTCCAACTACTCAAAAAAGATGCTGTATTCCAATGGGAAGAAGAACAAAAAAGGGCATTTAACAATCTAAAAATTAAACTAACAAATGCACCTTGTTTAGCATATCCGAATTACACGAAATCATTTCTTATTTGTACAGACGCATCAGTTAAAGGATTAGGGGCTGTACTGATGCAGGAAGATAAAAGAGGAAAGAATCAACCAATTGCATTTGCCAGCAGACAAACAAGAGGTGCAGAGAAAAATTATAGCACTACAGACTTAGAGGCACTTGCAGTGATTTTTGCATTACAAAAGTTTCGAGATTTGGTATATGGTTACGAAATCCACTTATTCACCGACCATAAACCACTGGTGGGTATGTTTAAAGAAAAACTCCTTTCTGGGAGGAGAGCAAGATGGAAATGTACAGTTGAAAACTACAATGTACAAATTCATTATATACAAGGTAAAATGAATATAGTAGCTGACGCATTATCTAGGAACCCGAACACAATTCAGGTCGCGGCGTTAGATCTCAAAGGAAATATCCCAAACCACGAGGATATCGCAAAGGCACAAAGACTTGACCCAGTATGGTCAAAAGTAATATACAAGTTAGAAAGTGGAGATGACATACAATTACCCAAACTTCATGTCCCACTTGAACAATTCACAATGGTCAATAATACATTATACAAAATTAACTCTAAACAACCAAAACGCCAAAGAAATACTAACCAGTTGGTAGTACCTAATGACATGATACCCCAAGTATTACGAATGATACACGACAGCCCACATGCAGGACACCCTGGAAAGGATAAGACATTCAACCAAGCCCAGCTATTATATTACTGGCCTTCATTACGAAGAGATATAAACAATCATATAGACAGATGCGAATCATGTGCGAAACACAAAGGATACCCAATCACACCTGCACCGATGGGTAATTACCCAGTACCACATCAACCATGGGACGTTGTCGCTGTTGATTTACTCAAGATGCCATTATCATACAATAATAACCTATACTTATTCGTAGCAACGGATCAATTTTCCCGTTATGTCATTTTAGCTCCAATTAAAGATAAGATAGCAGAGACAGTAGCAAAGGCAATAACAGATAATGTAATATGTCGCTTTACTACCCCAAAGGTATTAATAAGTGATAATGGAGGAGAATTTAATTCTGAGATCTTACAAGAAATATGTAAACAATACAACATCAAAAAGGTTAACGTTTTGGCCTATCACCCAGCATCGAATGGGTTGGTAGAGAGTCAAAATAAAAAGGTATTAGATGTGCTACGACACACTCTCAGTGAAAATTATGCAAGCTGGGATGATTGGATTCCCAGAGTAGAGGCCTCCATTAATGGGTCTATAAATAAATCCATTGGTGACACACCACATTTCATTATATATGGCACAGATAAAAAATTACCATATGAGCTCCTAGAAGGTGACAGCATGCCTATATACAATTACGATGATTACTCTAAACTCCTTTTACGTGAATTCCAGGACATTCACAAAAGAGTGAAAAAACAATTAACGATGTCCAAGGAAGAAATGACGGAGGCATTTAACAAGAAGGCAAAAGATTCACCTATCAGCTTAGGAGACATTCTTTACGGAGTCATTCATACGAGAGACAATAAATTATCCCCTAAATTTGAGGGCCCATACAGAGTAATTAACATAAAAGCAAACAAAGTTTTAATTAAGTCACTTTCAAGTGGCGAGGAAAAACAAGTTCATATTGACCATTTAAAACGAGTTTCAAGGGAATTATCACATAATTATTCAGCCTCGGATACAACCGAACAGGTGAACGTACCTCAAGAAACCAAGCAAGAACACAACAATGATTACAAAAAGAAATTAAGGTCATATACCAAACAATCGAACATAGGTGCAACTATTCCAATGAAATCTACAGTACATCATTTACGAGAATTAAATATCGATTTAAACTCCTTCTATAAATGAAATAACAGCCAACCGTAACGCACACCATCACTATCATCAACAACAGCTTTATAGGAAATTAATATATATATTTTTTTTCGGTAGGTTACGATGAAGGGACTTATGCTATGGATTCTCCTATACATAGTAAGAGTATATGCGCACCTAGACCCCAAGCATATAGTACGACAAGGATGCCTCATAGCTCCAACGGCCACGACTACAATCGTCAAGGACGTCATGAGTACTGAAATAAGTCTAGATTACTTGTATGACTTACCTACTTATCTAGAAAGACTTGCGACGCCGATGCGAACTCTGGTCTTCAAGATAGGGAATTATGTTTCACAAGCACATAACACCAAGGAAGTGGATGAAATGGTGAAGTTAGCGAAATGGAAACTAGAACAGGCGAAGTCAACTATGCTCGTCATGATCCAAGATCTCCCATCTTATGGAACGGAGGTACTGAGCGACAGGAACAATATCACACGTACTCGCCAAAAGCGCGGTTTGTTCGATCTGGGCGGCGCAATTCTTGGGAACATCTTTGGATTGGCTACAGAGGATGACCTTAAAGAAATAAACAACAAATTTAATAAGATAGCTCAGGTACTAACATACCAAGATAAATTCATCACAGGACAGAACTCAGCAATGAAGACAATTGTGAAAAATCTGAAACAAGCAGAAAACGTAGCTCTCGAGAGTGTAGATAAAATAAATGAATTAGAGGGCAACGTTACTCTTTTCCAGCACTTCTCCATCATCACAGAACATATTGACACGATTCTACTACAATTAGAGAACACTAGAGATCATTTCAGGGCACTTATGCAAGGAATTTCGAATGCTGGTGATGGCAAGATCACAAATGACTTACTCCCAGTTCATGAGCTACGTCAGATAGTTAGTCAAGGCATACATAAACATAAATTGAAGCCATTGTTCCGCAGTAGGGAATTTATGCAATATTACCCGTACTTAGAAGCAACACTAACACCAACATCAGTGATCGTTCATGTACCATTCATCACGGAAGACCTGTTCACAGTATACCAAATACACCCCTTCCCCTATAGGAACAACAACACTTTGGTCATCATCAACATCAACACAGACACCGAACTCATCATGGTCTCCAAGAGACGAGACACTGTCACTTTCGCAAGTGAGTCAACGATTGAGCGAAAGTGCCGCACATCCTTACATGCTGTTCATCTTTGTCCTGCGTACATTTTCACGTTTCAGCCTACTGATACAGTCCCTTGTGAAATGGCTATCATCAGCAATAACAATATTCATCATCATTGCAACTTCACTTTTGCTCCAGATAAACTTGTACACCATCAATGCATTGGACACTCGCAGTTTTTTTATTTCCCTCATAACACATCAGTTTACATAGTCTGTCCAGATATACCACCATCTCATACATCAGCCTCAGGATTATACATAGCACCAGACTACTGTGCGGTATTTACACCATCCATGTCTACTTTTTCCACCATCAATCACTACGCCATTATCAACCATACACACAAACATTTCCACCCACTGCCTAATATGAACTTAAACATGAGCACAAGTATTAAGCTGACTTCACCTAAGTTTGAAACTATGCAGCTGATCAATGAAACAATGAAGCCCTGGGAAGATTTGAGTTTGAGTATGTTCAACCCATATTATGTGTATAGCCAAGCACCTTCTGTCTTTATAATCATCTGCATTGTAGTTGCAGTATTGCTGTTGGCAATGCACAGAATGCATGCAAGAATTGCTAATTTGGAGTCATTATTTAGTGGGGGGAGAGTTAACATCACAGTTAACCACCCTGAATGAAGTGTATATATTCTGTATATAGTATTAATTATATATATAAAAAAAAATAAATAACAAAAAAAAAATAATAATAATACAAAGAAGAATGACCCATATATGACAGACCAGTACCATTATCTTTGAATGAAATATTAATAACTCTTACAATAATCTTAATTTTAAACTATTTTTATTCTTGCATGTATGCATTTCACTATAATATCCCATGTACATACTGTATTACAGTTAAATAATTTACTTTAATGCATTTATTCAAATATGTATACAACTTATTTAAAATGTAATATTACTGAATAATCACTATTTACTATGAATAATATATGTATACAATATTCATACAATTATGTTACTTTACAATATTATGTATTTCACTTAATTAGCTTATAAGTTCATTATAATGTGTATGTAGTATGTATTAATATGTTATAACTATTAAATGTCGATGGTACGCCATTTTCGCGCGGCCGAGCAAATGTAGGACTACATAATAGATAAATAGATAGATAGAGAGACAGATAGAAGCAGGAAGTCAAATGATGAGAAGGTGTTGTGTCTGCGAGAATCGAGCAGTGCTAAACATGCTTACACACTCTTAACACTGAGGAAAGCTGACGACAGCGGCCAGTAAGGAGATGATGCAGTTAGCTGTCAGCAGTCCTCTCGTGAACAAAGATCTGGTAACCATGAGGAACATACGTGACACACCCCTGCTACACCAGATTTTAGGAAAGAGAGTTTAGAAGGAGACAAGGGACCCTAGAGAGAGGTCGAGACGGAGATTAGCCTTAGAACAGAGAGAGAGAGACATAGCGAGACAGGGAGGTAGCTACCCGGGACTTATACTCTTTCCATGTGAGAGACCTGGTTTAATATTTCCAAGACAAATAAAAATAGTCCCATACTATTCTTTACCTCTCCCGTCACTACATGACATCTGGTGGGGAAGCTACTACAAGATATAAAAGCTGCTCGACCACAAGTCTAAAATATACTTCTCTACAAGTAACTACAAAGTCTTTATGACAAGGGAACAATCTCACTGATCCATCAATAAAGTTTGCATGGATCTGTCGACCTGTGTACTGCTCAGGCCGAACTATACTTTGCTTGACAGAGCAACCTGAGGAACCATTATCTCTCAGGACCTTCACAGGAATGCCTCCCACAAACCCTGGCTGAACAAGGAAGGTACTGTCACCTGTGGGAGGGCCTGTGGAGGAAGCAGCTAGCCACTCATGAGGCTGCTGAATAACTGATGCAGCAAACATGGTGCCTTGAGACTTAGAAACTTGAGGGATCGTACTCACTGCCTGTGGAGATGGAACATTGGCCATCCATGGAGGGGGGTTCGCTGTCACTGTGGGACTAGTGAACTGTGGGGGAATGCCCATACTGGTAGGGACGTGACCACCGTGCTGCTGCTGAAGAATGAAGACTGCATTCGCTTCCTGCCTCTTTTGAGCTGGTGGTGAAAAAATTTGTCCCAACGGTCGGTTGCGTGGCTGATACTGCTGCTGGTTAGGGTATCTGTTGTACCGCTTCCACTCAGGTTTCTGAGTGTTTTGCCCCTGGTCCTTCCTCTGCGGTTTTGGACCTTGGCCATTATTCTGAGAATGGCCTTGTTGGTGGGGTTCAGTCTGAGACGGTTTCCCAGATTTATCAGGTTTTCTGTTCCAGGTATGCTGCTTGCGAGTTTGATACCCTTATGCAGTAAAATATGCGTCAGCCTTTTCTACTATTTGGCTGGCAGCTTTCACCTGGCAGATCTTAAGCTGTGCTATGAGCTCAGCAGGCCACGACCTCCCTAGCTGTGTACGTAGCATAAGGTCAATTATCCCCTCACGTGTGGAAGGAGTTTCATCTTTCTCCATCCACTCATTTAAGTAAGCAGTGAGACGGTCGAAGAACTGAACAGCTGTCTCCTTGTCTTGGAGACGAGCTCGCATGAACTGAACTTTGGCGTCGTCTACTGTGAGACCCTACGCCTTAATGAGTGCAGCTTTCATCATCTCATACTGAGATTGTCTCCACGAATTCTGTGGAGAATATCGAGGGCAGGGCCCTCAAATAAACTAAGAAATTGGATCCGCTTAGCTGCCTCATCCAGTTGATACATGTCTGCCATGTCCTCAAAACGATCTATGTACAGCTCGATTCGCTCGCCTTCCTTGTATGAAGGAAGCTTGATGCGTGGGGTCACCAGGACATGTGCAGGGAGAACGCTCGTGGAGCTTGAACCAACTGCACCAGACGTGTCTGAAGCCAAGGAATCTCGCTTGAGCTTCAGCACTTCATATTCATGTTTTTTGCATGCTTCTCGCTCGGCACGTTCGTGTTCTCGTTCTCTGTCTCGTTGTTCACGCTCGTATTCGCGCTGTTCTCGCTCTTGTACTAGCTCGAGTTCGCGTTGTTTTTGCTCGTATTCGCGCTGTTCTCGCTCGTATTCGCACTGTTCTCTCTCGTGTTCGCGTTGGATTCTACGCTCTTCACGGGCATCTTTCTCACCTTCTTGCTCGTAATTAAACCGTGAGAGAACGTAGGTTTGTATTTTCTCTGGGTCTGTGAGGCCCATATCTTTAGCTTCCTGTAGATAGACACTGGCTGCCATGATGCTAGCTCAATCTAAATAACTAGCGACTCAGTACTGACTGCTACTTCGCAAACGAATGCTAATAAACACAAGTAATGAATACAGACACAAGCTAGTGGTGACCAGTCTTATTTAGTTAACTTGAAAAGAATAAAGCAAAAATGCAAATGACTGGGAAGACTCGATAATTAACACAATGGGTACGGCGACTTCCCAGGAGCGAATAATAATCATCTGGCGTTACCAAGAATAAAGTACTAAATAGAGTTAAGTACTCTGTGGATTAATAAAGCAAAAATTCACTTGCTAAATTAACGGTAAACACCAGTAAACTTGTGCCTATAAACTTTAATGATAAATACCTAAATATGAACGAGTGAGTATTATCTCATGAATAGCTTTAGAGCTAGGAGTTAATATCCTGGAATGAGGTCGCCAATTGTCACGGGGTTTTTAAATTTATAAATGCAAAATTACTGAAATGATAATGTTCAATAATACTGAACAGCAGGAACAAGAATTGTCTTGCTAAATCAAGCAATGATTACTTTACGCTGGCTTGCTTCGCACGATTCTCTAAGAACGAGAATTTATAAACTTTCTCAACAGTACACAGCAGAGACTAATTACTCACAATGAAATTGCTGTTTATTAGTACTGTTAGCCTCTAGAGAAAGTGATTTCACTCCTGACAATAAATAACTATTTTTATTAATAATATCAGGTTCTTGCTGATGCGTAACTCCTAGAAGGCACAACGGATTTTAAGCTTAATACAACAAGACTGGCCTAAGTACCAGTTATGAATGGCAAAACGTTTATGCAAGCTAGGAGCTATAAGGGAAATAAGCTTAATTGTGGAGAAATGACACACGAGTTTACATTACATTAAGCTCAAGAAAAAGAACTTAAATTTATTGATTACAAAGAAATAAATTCAACGTTACATTTCAAATGAATTCAAATAAAGAGATCGCACTCACTCACTCAAAAGCTAAATTCTTACGCCAAGAAAAAAAACAACATGCGGCACAGCCGGCCAGCATGTGAGGAAACAGCACACTTAACTAAACTCTTAAACCTAGGAAAATACGGAAAGGAGATACTGGTCAATGAATGTAGTGTATCACCGAAGAAGGGTGGGAGCCTGGAGAACTGTAGTCTAGTGGAGTCTGGGTGCTAGCTGACCTCTCACTCTCTCACTGCTGGAGCACAGAACCTCACTCCGTCACGACAGACACTTGACTGAATTCAAATACAGGCCAGCCCAGAGAAGGCATGGCCAACAGTCGAGGAAGGCAGGGGTGAACAATAAAGAAACAATAATATCGCTCAGTAGAGCACTTAATGACGTGCATTAGATTGGTCTTTTTTGAAACAGTGACAAATGTTTTGAAAAGTATACCACCGAAATGGAGAGAGAAACGGCTAACTGAATGATACACAGTGAGTTTTCCATTAATAGTTCGTGGTTTCTCACAAAAGGAAAATGTCGCTAATTTGATTCGTGACATTATCTATTCCTAGACTTACTTCTCCTCTGGTCATCTTCTTCTCTACTTTCCAATTATTATTCTTCCTTTTACCCTCTTCAAACCCCCTCCATCAGTTGCTATCACTCACAGTCAGTCAAGCTTCTGTTTAATACACTAATCCCATTGTTTTCTCTAATTTTCCTCGTCTCTTTCCTTCCCATTTCGTCCCCTACTATTTCCACCAAGGTGCCATCCCCTTGTTTTTCTCCCCATTTTTTTTTTTTAACTGACTAGTTATATCTGACTCCATCTTTCTATGCCACTTGTTTTCTTCTGATCACTCTTCTGACCAACAAGTTTTCCCATTTCCCTTCTGCTCTCTCCTACAAATCTCACTTCTTTTTCTCCTTCCCTTTCTTCTCTATCCTCCAGTCTCCACCCTTCAGGATATGCTCTGCCAGTCATGTCATCACGAACGGACCTCACCGGATTCGAATGGCATACCAAGTAGCAGGGCAGAGGGATAGAGGAGACAGGTGGTGGGCGAAAAAAACAAAAAAAAGCCAAGTGTGGAAGCGGAGATGGGAATGCTTCATACATGACAGGAAGGAAGGGACGTGTAAGGAAGAGAAGGAGGCAGCTAAAAGAAGAGGGATACAAGGGTGTCAGGAGGGGCAGAGGTGTGAGTGAGTGTGAGAATGGGTGAGAGAGAGAGAGAGAGAGAGAGAGAGAGAGAGAGAGAGAGAGAGAGAGAGAGAGGCAAGGGATCAGGGTGTAGGAAGGGATCACATGGTCTTATTCCCAGATCAACCCTGAGAGGAAATGGTGCCTTGGACGCAACACAAAGCCAGGGAGAGGAATTCTGGTGTAGCGGGTGTTGTATTTCGTAGCGACCGTGTGGTGTAGGTATTGGTGGTATAACTGGTTATGTAAGTCATTAATGAAGGTAGTGGTGTGTGTTGCTTTAATACTGGCCATTAAGTGAAAGCATGGTGTCACCTCAGTGTTTGGATGGCTAGTGTAGATGAGCTAAATATTCCCATGTGAACAAGTACATATTTCGTGTGCAAGAGTCCAAGCATTTCCCTATGTTTTTTTTGGTACGGTATATTCTTTCATTATTATGCTGTGATAAATTTCCTCTACCAACCTTAAGAGGCCATGTTTGCGTGCATGAGTCGGGGTTGCGTGACAACACCCATTGCCAGGCTGATGCTGGCTACCGTTTTGAGAGTTTTATGCCACCAGTGCCACACCCGCGAGGTTTAAAATTCTCACACGTATGCAGCCTACAAGTTGTGGGTATTCGTATGGTGGCACAGTGGGATTATTTATTGCACCACTGTGACCTTCACCCGGTTGGCCCGGATGTGAGGTAGGATCAGAGCGGCATTCAGTGGTATGTGTATTGCCCAGTGCAGGCAGATGGGCTGATAAAAGCTATTACATTAATGAACACACCGTTTCGCTTTCATTATTATTAAAATACATACTTGTGCAGGTTTCTTGGACTTTCTGACCAGTTCTTTTTTTTTTTTTTTAATCAGAAATTGTAGATGTATTTAAGTTTTGTATCATTTTCCGTGGCTTATTTGTGATGTGGCGTTAATAATTAGAATTCTTTGGGTTGGTGGAGATGAGGTCACTGAGTAAAATGCACGTATCCATTCTGCTCTCTGGTTTTGTACATTTCCGGATATGAAGGCTTCTATTTTTTTTTTTTCTGTATACGAAAAGGAGTAAAGACGGAAATAAAGTTATTCATGTGAGGAAGTAGAGAGAGATATTATAAGTTGTTTAGTCCACCACAGAGAAGCGATTAGTTTCACATTTATACACTTAATATTGCCACAATTTCCCCCCGCCTATGTACTGACGGATAAGACATTGAATGTGAGTAGTTTTCGTTAAGAGAGAGAGAGAGAGAGAGAGAGAGAGAGAGAGAGAGTTTCTGTCCCATGCTTCTCCAGCGTAACACTTTCACACAAAACACATCCCAGAAACAGCACATCCATATCTAATTTTATTCCCCTTTTTTAACAATAACATCATCCACTTACCACCAGGGACCGGACTGATGGCTTAGTAACTGTGCTATGTTGTGGCTTGATGGTACTGTGTTGTGGCTTGATGGTACTGTGTTGTGGCTTGATGGTACTGTGTTGTGGTGTGATGGTACTGTGTTTTGGCTTGATGGTACTGTACTGTGTTGTGGTGTGATGGTACTGTGTTGTGACTTGATGGTATTGTGTTGTATCTTGATGGTACTGTGTTGTGTCTTGATGGTACTGTGTTGTGGTTTGATAGTACTATGTTGTGGCTTGATGGTACTATTCTGTGGCTTGATGGTACTGTGTTGAGGCTTGATGGTACTGTGTTGTGCTGCTTCACTCCTCACATTCTGTTGGCTGCCTCCCTCCTGTACACTCCAGGCGGTGGCGGTGTTGTAATCCAAACCACACTTGGTCAAAATCCAAGAAATCCTGCCATAAATCCTTAGCCAGGCGTAGAAAGTTGAAACCAGGCAAGGTCTTCTCTACCCCAGCATTTACGTAAGTAGAACTTGAAGAGGGACCTAGAGCTGAGACAAGTATGTAGGGAGGTATTCTTGTCGGGTTAGGAAAATTACTAGCACTTCTTCCTTACTTATTTATTTCCGATTCTGCTCCGTTACTCCACTCTTGTGTGTTATTTATGCAATCAATGTCGACATCAAAAAGATACAAGATGCAAAAAAGGCGATATTAATAACTGGTTCTGAAAATAAATAGTTAAGGAAAAGGTGCTTGGGAGACTCCTTACTCAACGAGCATACAGGCCTTAGTGTTTAAGTGAGTGGCTGTGTTTGTGGTTTGGGGAAATTTAGGAGTTGGCAAAAATTGAGTGTCTTCTGTAATGGCCCACTTGCAGTAGGTAGGCATCATTCCAAGCCTTGTTCGTCTCACATTCGGTTTTAAAATCAGGTTCAGTTATTAATAAAAATTTTCAATATCAGGCGTCAGCTGGGAGCAGGGCAATGAAATGGCGTTGGACAGGGCGACATGGAGGCGATTTGTTTGTGGCCATCCCTTACGGGATTGAGGAGTCATTTAGATAGATAGACAATTGCAAATACAGATAGTTTCCTCAATGTATTACATTGCAATTATGAATACACCGTTCAGATACAGTACAATTATAGTTTGAAAATCCAATGTTCAATTATAATTACAATTTCATTTACACATTGCTGCATCCTAGGGAAATTTTTGAAAATAAAACCTCTTCTGTGTTTCCTGACTGTGTAAAATTTATGCTGAAGATTATGTATCACTTAAAACTATTGTCAAAACAACAGACAAGAGATCACGCGTGAGTGGCATTCAGTGAATGTCTAGGGTCGTGACTGAAGTTGATTTGAAAATTTAATCGTGGAACTGAATTCAAAGTTATTATCAAATATCAAGTACGTGTTGTCTTTTAAATTACAGTTATAATTATATTTGTAATAACTTTCCAGTAACAATTACAATTACAATTCCTATAATCTAATTAATTACAGATCAAGTAAATTACAAATGAAATTACTCCAAACTTGACTCTCCCTATGCTCTCCCTGGCTCCCCCTGTCCCCCAGTTTCCTCTCCGCACCACAATTTTCTCCCTTCTACAGCTTTTCCCTTTCACCACAGCCGCTGTCCCTTCCTTTGTTGTACTTAATTTCCATGTTTTCCCGTTGATTTCTTAGAAGCAAATACACAGTGCTCCCATGTGTGTGTGTGTGTGTGTGTGTGTGTGTGTGTGTGTGTGTGTGTGTGTGTGTGTGTGTGTGTACAGGGTTAGGTACTAGTTATATATTCATGAAAGAAGAGGCAAAAGTATACAGTCCCTGAAGATTTAATTCTTTCTATTGTCGATATACCCGTCTCTAACAGCCGTCCACACCCACTTGGTATGGCCAGCCAGCACATACTTCCTCCGCTAACTTCCCAAGACGGCATCATCTAACTTCCCAAGACGGCATCATCTCACTTCCCAGTCATCATCTCACTACCCAAGACGGCATCATCTCACTTCCCAAGACGACATCATCTCACTTCCCAGTCATCATCTCACTACCCAAGACGGCATCATCTCACTTCCTAAGACGGCATCATCTCACTTCCCAGTCATCATCTCACTACCCAAGACGGCATTATCTCACTACCCAAGACGGCATCATCTCACTACCCAAGACGGCATCATCTCACTTCCCAAGACGGCATCATCTCACTTCCCAAGACGGCATCATCTCACTTCCCAAGACGGCATCATCTCACTTCCCAAGACGGCATCATCTCACTTCCCAGTCATCATCTCACTTCCCAAGACGGCATCATCTCACTTCCCAATCATCATCTCACTTCCCAAGACGGCATCATCTCTCAGTGTCGCTCAAGTGTAGTCGTGGGCTGGTCTGCTACAAATGAAGTGGTGGCGCCAAAACCTGCCTATCATTCTTCATTACAAGTTCTCAGTAAAATTTACCCAATTTCAGGAAGAGGATGAGGCGGCCTGGTAACTTCCCGGTGCGTGTGACTGCCAGGTTGGAGACGGATTGAGCCAGACAAGATATGTGGCTCACTCCAGCACGTACATTGCCCGCCTGGAAGAGTTTTATTGTGCGAGTTGAAAGAATTGCCTTTGTTCCAATTAGGTACCAGAAGGCGTATCTGTCCTGATTACGAGAGAGAGAGAGAGACAGACAGACAGACAGACAGAGACAGACAGATAGACAGACAGAGACAGAGACAGACAGACAGACAGACAGACAGAGACAGAGACAGAGAGAACCATAATACTTTCATGTTCCTCGTCCTGCCGCATGCAAAATGTACATTCCTAAAATTAATCAATTTTTGTCATTATGCATTCCTGAACCCCATTATTGCTGACTTCAAATTTCCAACCTGCCCAAGTATTCTTTCTCCCTGATACACAAATACAAATTTGGTTTTACTGTTTAAAAAGCCTACAACACATTCCCAAACCTGCGTTAAGTTCATACTACTATCTTTTATAGAGGTCTAATGCATCTAATTCTTAAAGGCTCGCTACATTACTAGAACATTAGCTCATTACATTACTAAACGCGGCGTAAACGAAAGCTCATTACATTACTAAACGCTGCATAAACGAGAGGGAGAATGATGACCACCTAATAAATAAAAATTATCTTAGTGTCTAAAAGTACAGGAAATAGACAGTCTCGTGTTCTTTAATAAAGGCATATTTGCACATTTATCTATCTTCCATGAAATAACGCACAGTTATAATATAGACACACACATGAATTACGATGAATAAGGTACTGAACACTGAAAAATAAAAAAGTAACATTTGTCATCCTAGCTCATTTGTTACTGTTTCGTAAAAGTGGTGTTCGGAAGAATATAGGGTGTTCTGTGATAAAGAAATGCACTTAACCCTTCAACCAGGCAATGTGTTTTATTTATTTATGCCCCTTCTCTTCACCCTCTTTTTGTACCTTAGGAGTTATATCAGTATTGCAGAAAGTTAGAGCTAAATCCAATCTCTTCCATTGGAAAGGGATCTCCACAGTTGGATATAAATGTCTGGGAATAGGAAGAAAATAATATATACGTCATATGGCAGGAGAATTTAACACTACAAGAGGGGGTGTTGTACTGCGTAAGACAAAAGGCCTTGGTTATTATACACTACAGGATGGCCCACATATATCACTTCTTCCACTCCGCCAGGTGCTTTCTCGTGTGTTATGCAGACGGCTAAGTGAGAGTTACCAAAGTCTAACACGCATCACTTATTCACGCCTGACTCCCACTGCGACAATCATGCCCACATCAGCAGACTGACCCGTGCCCACAACACAGTCGAGTTTCTGGTACAGCGCTATTTACTGGCCACTCAGGAGGGCTTGGCGTGCCGGGGTAGTGATATGGTCTTCCTCAAAACTAGACCCAAACTTTCGTCCTTTTGCGACTTATTTCATGTAGATCAGCGACAGAAAAAGACAAAAGGACGTCTCTACATTCTTTCCATAGCTTTTCTTCGTGATTAGCATCCTATTCTAACGTAGATTTACTGCTACAACTCAGTATTTAAGATCGATAGATGGCAATTTTAGACCAAGTTATAGTAAAAGGAGTATAGTGTTGCGGTGGTTTGGGGGTGCAGTGACAAGTGTTTACTGAACGACGGTAGAAGTGTCAGAATTGGAAGAAAGGCGCCTGACTCCCTTCAAACGTCAACAAAGAAGAGTTGGCAAGATGGCAGAAAACTTCACTCTAATGTGGGTGGAAGTATTATTATTATTATTATTATTATTTGTCTCCGGTTCTGGACATGGCTTATGAGGCCGTTCGCTGAGGTGCAGCAGTCCTGCGAAACATATATACACCTACACATTTAAGAATGATGGAAAGACTGCGGTTATTGCAACAGTGAAAAGGCAGAATGACACTAATATTGGTACCGGACAGCGATGGTGAATGCTTGTCCTAATATCCTGACAACAATAATGTAGAAAAAAGAATAGAAAGCTCTCAGAGATCGCATACCTCCACCAATGCCATTGCGGGATCCGGATCCGAATCTGCCCCAAAATTTAATTAATTCTTTCTGGGAACACGGCCAACCCTTCTACAAAATTTCATTGAAATTCATGGAGAACTTTTGAAATTATCGTCTAGACAAACAGACATACAAACATAAGTGTATACATACCTTCCTCCAACTTTGTTGACGTAGATTAAAACGTTTGCAACATATACTTTAGATATTCCAGGCCCTAAGGCACCCCAGGCAGGCTGTAAAACAAGGGACGCTGAGGACACACCGGTATAAAATAACAAAGTCGCCCATCAAAACAAATTGGTAGGAATATATCGGCCGACAGCGCAGCATGGAGAGAGAGAGAGAGAGAGAGAGAGAGAGAGAGAGAGAGAGAGAGAGAGAGAGAGAGAGAGAGAGAGAGAGAAAGAGAGAAGGGGGGGGTATCTTCAAACATCCTTTAGTTTTTATTGTGTTATTTCAGTTTTGCAGAATTATTACTAAAAATGGTACTAAAGCATTAAAGAGGAAAGAATAACCAAGAATGAGACAAGCCGAGGTGAAAGAGGGATAAAGCTGGTGAGTACATGCAGGACGATGAACTGGAATGGGATATAAGGCTGCTGTCATTATGAGGAAAGGCTTAGAAGGAAAATTAACCAGGATTACGTTGTGGCGAAATAAGGATAGTTAATATGATAAAGAAAAGGCAGACAATGCAATGGTATTGTTTAAGAAAGGTGATGCACGACGAAGACAGAAAACAAAGGAAATGAAAAAACATTAAGCCATACAGTTCCATCATTTGCTGAGAAAAACACAGATGATAATAGTCTGTCCGTCAGTCTATCATTTAATCATTTATTGCCTCGTAAGGAGCATTGGTGCCCCGGGATAAGCTATTTAGTCCCAACATTTAAAGCGAGAGTGACCAGTCGCTATCCCTGAGTACACTATACTAGCAATGCACTCCAGCGACCTCTGCATGTAAACCCGTATGAGCCACAACCGATGTAGCCACTTGACCCAGTAGACCAGGAGGCGTCTTTTTGGTTATATGAGTACCACACAACACAGTCAGTTGTTTCCTGGGTAATAAACATAGTCAATTTTTTCCTAGGTTACAGGACGCCATGGTCTCTCGGTGAAGAGTGAGTGGATGGTCAGTACTCTTACCGTCCACAAAGATGACGAAAGACACAAACACCTAGCTATGAAGGGAAAATGAGACAGCAGATAACTAATGCAAAAAGGTATAAAACAGTATAAAACAAGAAAGGGTAAGCAACCTACGTCTTCTATTTACAGTTAATGTGCCCAACGGCTGATGCCAACAAAATACTGAGAGCAAAATGTCTGTCTGTCTCTGTTTAATGACAGTGACGTAATAAGTACAAGTTTTCACTCATGCAGGATGCTGTTTGTATAGTTCTTAGGATTCTAGGCAAATGACATCTTCGTTTCTTAAGGAACACATTGGCTTGGTGGTGTATGGTGTCGAAGAGAAAGCCTGTGATAAAGGGGAGAAGGAACACTGAGCAAAATATCCCGGTGTTGTGTACTATTACAAGAAAAGACCTAAACAGCGCAACAGTTCCTCTCTCCGCCCCCCGTCTCTCTCTCTCTCTCTCACACACACACACACACACACACACACACACACACACACACACACACACACACACACACCATAATGCACTCACAATAGATGCAATTTGCCTAAAAGCCTGGTTAGTAGGCCGATTACTTTATGGGATGCCTTGGATAAACCGCTTTAACCTGATGAGCCTCTGGTATTGTTTCCTTCAGGCTAACTTAAACTTCGAAGACCATTTTGGTGATATTAAAGGATCGTGTGAATTGTATCCATCGAAGAAAATGATACAACACCATCCTAATGCTTCACCTATCAAAAGTTCCTCTAGCATAAGTATTTTAGCCTCTCAGCCTGAGGGAAATCTATTTATCTTTAAAATAGCCATTGTTTTGACTAGCAAAGATATAAATGTTTGTCTAATGTGGGTGAAAGCCGGAAAAATATATACTAAAGAAATTCTGTGCATAATTATCCACATTGACATTTACCTTCACGCTTGGTTCATGATCATATAAGTTACACCTCTTACTCAGACAGAAATATTTTATGACCCTTACACACACACACACACACACACACACACACACACACACACACACACACACAGAGGGAGAGAGAGAAAGAGAGAGGAAGAGAGAACGCACACCACTAGCAGAAAACTGGAGAAAGGAAACTCCCTACACAGCAGACAAACGTACTCAATTCACGCAGGAAGAAAGGCAAAATATTGATAAAACATAAAGGAATCGCAGTGCACCACACCTGTTTCCTTTCCAAAATCTCTCTCTCTCTCTCTCTCTCTCTCTCTCTCTCTCTCTCTCTCTCTCCTGTCATTCTCTTTTACACACACACACACACACACACACACACACACACACACACACACACGCATTATTAAACACACAACGTTCTACACACCCTACCTCCAGCACTGGCAAGCGAGGGCGAAACAGGTAGATCATCAGGATGGGACACGGAAACTGAGGATGCGGCAGGAACTAGTAGCAGACTAGGATGTAACGCGGCTCGAGGAAGCGGAACTGAAAGGGTCACAGTCACACAAACATAAAGAAAACACATCCACAAAAACGATACGTTAAATAATAGGCAAAATGTAAAGGGATTCACAAAGAACATTTATATTGATAAAGTCTGGAAGGAACAGAGCAAGGAAGAAGACAGACAGTACAGAAAGACAGGCTTGTAAACAATACGGCACACAACAGATAGCCGACAACACAGAATATCAGATCAACAAATGCCACAGAAACCGAACTGCGACAGAATTTACCCATTTCTGAGTATCCCACCACACTCCCATGGAATGCATGGAACAACAAATTAAGCTTACTCAGAGAGTGCAAACCTCTGCCAACACCTATACCAGACAACTCAGATCACCATCAACCTGTACTTAATTCTTCCTTGGCCCTTGACCCACACATCCACAAAATTTTATAGAAATTCATCACTAATATCCTGAGATATCTTGTGGGCAATCAAACAAAAAACAATCCTGAACCAGGCCTCGAACTCAGATCACCACCAATATTTGATCAATTATTCCTTGGTAACTGATCCCCACACCAAGAAAATTCCATTGAAATCCATCTTTAACTTTTTAGATATCTTACGGACAAAGAAACAAGCAAACAGAAAAACAGGGTTGAATGCATAACCACCTCCAACTTCGTTGGCAGTAGTAATAATATCTGCAGAGCTGTTTCAGTAGTGCAGCCATTGACAGAGGTGCTGTAATATGAGTGATAAAATCTTCCAAGGAGCGAGAGACCCATCACCTGTATCCATATCTACATAATTGTTTATGACCATTTTCAGCCACGTCTCCATTAACAGTATTCAGCCCCAGACGTTAATTACATGCATCCAGCAGTCTCGGGAAACTGCATCTGCATCCCATGTAATCCAGGCTGAAATAAGGATCCTATCATGAAAGAGCGTAAAGTGAGGTGTTTCGTAATATATATATCTATATATATATCTATATCTATATATATATATATATATATATATATATATATATATATATATATATATATATATATATATATATATATATATATATATATGTGAGAGAGAGAACATGAGCATGTGCTTTAAAAAAGCACGATATTCATGAAGCAATACCGCAGCGAAACTTCAAGCATACCGTCGAAGCAAGTAACTTAATATTAACTTGCTACGATAATGGTAGAACACCAGCATATTACTTTTGCGTTGCGAATGACAGTAGCCTACAAGCAGCTGGTCTTTGATGAGTCGTGTTAATGGTCAAGTCTTGATAATTAGATATGTATAAACCTTCTACTGCTGGGATGAATGGTTGTGATCTAAACAACACTTTATGTATAGCACCGGAGTTACGACTGTGTGCAGAAGTTGAATTTCTACAACGCTTAACAAAACACAGTAAGGTAGGAAACGTTTTTGTAAAAACGAAACAGGGAGATTGGCTTGTCTGAGGTGATCATAAGCATTCCTGGAAGCAGAAAACAGAAATGAAGGTAATGAAATGCCGAGAACTTGGGCCTCCAGCTGTGGATGCAAAGCATCGCTCGTTATACCTCCACCAAGCCTTGCGCACGGACTCGCCATATAACCTTCATGACAGGGGTCATTGTGCGTTGAAACGTGACTACAGATAAAAAGTTGTCCCCTTATGACCTTTATCTTTGACACCTTGGTCTTGCTGACCTAACCAAGTCATCGTCCCTTGCACTGAATCGCTGACAAAAGTTTGGTCGAAATCCGTCGAAGGGTTCAGGAGATATCGCGCCCACACCCATATGACCTTGACCTTTGACTCTTTGACCTTGCTGACTTAATCAGTTCATCGTCCCTTCCTACTGTATTACTCACAAAAGTTTGGTCTAAATCCGTCGAAGGGTTCGAGAGATACTGCACCCACAAGGATAAACTAAGTCAAATGAACCTTCACCTTTGACCCCTTGACTTTGCTGACCAAATTAGTTCATCACCTCCTCATACTCTATCACTGATAAAAGTTTGGAGGAAATCCGTCGCGGGGTTCAGGAGATATCACGCCCACAATAGTGTTATGAACGCACGGACCCACGCACGAACAAAAGGACGCACAGACGGACAGACCAATCACTTCATGCGATAGCAGGGCGGAGGCACAAAAAGCAAGGACCCCCCCCCCCAAGTGGTTCTGAAAGTCTACTCACACAGCGTATTTTTTTTTTTTTTTTTTTTTTTTTCACAATCACAGAAAAAATGACGGTTCAACTGCAACTTAATCTTATTTTTGACATGAAGAAGACTGAATGTTTTAAGCTAAGGAAATGAGGACTAAAAGTGATAATACGGACATTTTCAAGAAACATTATGCCTGATCCAAATCCTCCCGACGCTCCCCTCCCTGCCGCCTCATCACCAAGTATTAGGGCGTCGTGAGGGTAACCTGATGCAGATGTGCAGTCTCAGCGCCTCACAGTGATTGGGTTCTTTGATCCATGAGCCAATCGCCACTGGACACGCAAGGTAAGGCGGCTTTGGACACCTATCCCTTTTGGTTGAGGTTTTCTTGAGAAACTGTGTTGGATGATTCTCTCTCTCTCTCTCTCTCTCTCTCTCTCTCTCTCTCTCTCTCTCTCTCTCTATCTCTCTCATTCACAACTGGGTATTTTATCTCTGAAGAGGGAGGGGGAGGCCGAGGATGAGATGGAGGGATGGGGTGGAGAGGTATATGAGAGAGGGGGGTGTGAGTTGGGAGCAGGGCAGTGAAATGGGGGGGGGACAGGGCGACTTTTTTTTTTTTTTTTTTTTAATGCGAGGAAGAAGGAACCAAAAGCCATGAGCCCGCAGTAACAGTTCCCTCCAAGAGAAAAACAAAATACAATAGAGAGCCAAATTCAAGATCCGATCATTTTGAGATGCCTGGACACACTACGTTTGAAAGACTGGAGATCATAGGCAGCAGGAAATACAGACAGAGGGAGACAGTTCCAGAGCTGACCTGTTGCATAAATGAAAGACTGGGAGTAACGGTTAACTCTTGCATTAGAGAGTTGGACAGAAAAGGGATGAGAGTTTGCTGCCAGACGGGTGCTACGCGCCCGTCGTAGAGGTGGAGGAATGCAAGCAGACAGTTCAGAGGAACAGTGACCATTAAAGTAGCGATAGAAAAGAGATAAAGATGCAACAGTGCGGCGAAGAGACAGAGGTTGAAGGGAGTCAGTAAGAGGAGGAGAGTTAATGAGACGAAAAGCCTTTGACTCCACCCTATTGAGAAGAGCTGTATGTGGGAAGACTTGGAGGCGATTTGTTTGTGGCCACCCCAAACGGGATTGAGGCGTCTGGCAATAGATAGATAGATAGATAGACATTGCTTTTTGTGCCCAGTTATAATGGGAACAATATTTCTGACGCCGTTGTAGTAAAGAGTAAGGGGTAGCTTGACAGACCATGAATCGACAAAACACATTATGATCTGAAGGACAATTCTTTGGAACTGAAGCACGGTTTGTGTAAAATTCACTACCTATCGTGATGATCAACTGTGCTTTGTGCTACCATCTAACGCAAAGAGTATTAGGCTACATTTAAAGTCTGAAAAATTAATGAATAAGTATAGTATTAAGGATAAATATGAACGATAAACGCTATAGAAAAACTTCAGCAAGGAAGGAA
Source organism: Coenobita brevimanus (assembly GCF_032717465.1). Lineage (NCBI taxonomy): Eukaryota > Metazoa > Arthropoda > Malacostraca > Decapoda > Coenobitidae > Coenobita > Coenobita brevimanus. Next base: position 13,249,872 of record NC_136959.1, read on the forward strand.
TGTTTCTAGCGTCACCATATCAAGCAGTTAATATGACATACTGAACATGACCATCACTGATTTCAACTGACTTCAGATAATGGTCATATAAACAAAACATGTTAATATGTTGAGATCTCAGTTGCAAATGGCTTGTAATAGTGTAGAAAGGTAGGTAATTAATGAACACGGCAGATAAAATATCTCCTGATTTATTGACCAGAATCCAAGAAAATGACCACCCGGGTTCATGGGCTTATTCTGATTTTAATGAAACGTGATATCTTCAGAAACATGGCAGCTAGGTCAGTGAAAGATGGTATATATGAATATTTTCACAACTACAATTAAAAAATCAAGACCTACGTAAAACACTGAAAATAACTAATACTTTTTACCTGCGGCGATAGCCAGCAGGTCAGTGAGCCTCCAGTGTTGTTCTTCTTCTGCTTCTAGAGGATTTGTTAAAAGGAGGCCCATGGAGACATAAAAGTGGTACCTTACATGGTAATTTGACATGGAGAATCCAAATCTGCCATCAGCTGACACCTGAGATGGCGCCATCCAGCAACAACTTTAGTAAAAGATCTTCATTTAAGCCCACTGACAGGTAGAAGTGGTCCCATATAAGGTTATTTGACATGGAGAATTTCAATTTCTTGTCAGCTGACACCTTTGGTGGTGCCATTTAGCAGCAACTTCCAGAATCTGGGTAGTGGATCTCTCTGTTAAGGTTAGTTACTTCATACAGCAAACTATTTGAAAGAGGAGTCTCGCCGCAGGTCCCAGAGCAGTTCTACTCGATTCATTATAAATAACACCCTTACTTTTTTTTTGTTTTTTTTTAATTACGAAAGGCATTACATCTCTCTGGCATAAACAAAGTCATCAATAGTTTCAGCGGAAAAACTCTGACAGATTCTACAGTACTACCACAGCCACATCCCAAAGTATATTTCACTTTTTTTTTACAGTAACTATATCATGATAATGCACAGACCATGCACTGATACTGTTCATGCTTAAGGTATGCACTGAGAAATGGTTCTTCATCATAAAGAGGAAGTATATTCTTAGTTGTAGGTCATTGTATAAACCAGTGTCAGTAAAGCAAGTGTCTGGTTATGTAGCAGTGACAAATTATTGATTCAGTTTTGTTTTCTCTAGGAAGGCTGAGTCAGTATGATAATGCTATATATAAAAAAAAAAAAGGAAACAGAGTTTTAAATAAAAACAAATACACGTATGAGCTAAACAAGAGATGTTAATAAAGGTTTCAGAAAATGCGTGTATAATACTACATATAGTTGCCAGTGTACCAATAGAAAAATGCCTTTTTTTCCCTCTGACCTCAATAAAATATAGATTACTAAGCCTTTACAGCACAGTTAAATATAATTTGAAAAATGTGTTATTTCCTTCATCAATAATTCATTCCCAGTGTTATGCTTGTTGCCAGAATTGAGAAGCTTCTGGGATATCTGGGGTAAAATCGATTGTTGTTACCTATTTATATTTGGGGCCTCATTTTTTTTACATTATTTACCCTGTTTAAAGGTTTTCCTCGACACTTGCCTTACATCCTACGATTTTTTTAATGCGGGAATATTCAAAAAGTTATTTCAGCCGTATATTGAAATTAGTGACTCTTTTTTACCTTTCTTTACACTGTTTCCAAGACCTGTGGGAACCCTGTCGATCCAGCTGTAAACTCTTATTTTTTAATGTGCTTTTTATGTTCTCCCTGTGTGTGATTCTATCCCTTTTAATTTTGTTCTCGTTTGTAGTGTTCCTTTCATCCCTGCTTTTCAATACTGTGTTGCTGCTAAGTCTGTACCTCTGTTCCATGCCACGTCCTCATCCCCACGTCCTGTCTTGCTCAGCCTTCTGTGGTGTGTGTGTGTGTGTGTGTGTGTGTGTGTGTGTGTGTGTGTGTGTGTGTGTGAGAGAGAGAGAGAGAGAGAGGGAGAGAGTAAACCAGGAAGGAAGCGTGCGTGTGGTGCGCTGCGGTTCTTTGTGCATTCTCATTATCGTGCTTGTTTTGCTCGTGCCTGAGTGGGAAATTAGCGCCTGTGTTGATGAGTTGTGTGTGTGTGTGTGTGTGTGTGTGTGTGTGTGTGTGTGTGTGTGTGTGTGTGTGTGTGTGTGAGTTATCCTCCAAACCTCTGGCACTCGCATCATACTCAACGCGCCAACCCCTGCATGTGTGGCGGTGAAAATGCCAGCGTGAAAGCAAATGCATATTCAACATGGGTAAACATTGTGGTGGTGTGAGAGTGGAGGGAATGTGGCGCGTTGTAGTGCACTGATAACTTCCGTATGGCGTCTCTTGGGTTAATAGTGTTTATATACTTGTGGAGAAGGTGAATGAAATCGTTAAGACAAAGACTCTGAGATGGTTTGGCCATGTGGAGAGAATGGGGAATGAGAGACTGACCAGAGGGGTGAATGTGAATGAGGTGGAGGGGGAGAGAGGGAAGGGGAGACCGAGGATGGGATAAAGGGATGGTGTGGAGAGATATGAGAGGGGTGTGTAAGTTCAACGGAGGGCAGTCAAATGGCGAAGGACAGGGCGACATGAAGTGAGTTTGTTTGTGGCCACCGCTTAGGGATTCAGGCGTTGGCAATAGATAGATAGATAGATAGATAGATAGGTGAAAATAGTTAGGTGATGCCCGATACAGTTTTTGTAACCTTATTCACGATAGCCCCAACACAGCAAAAACATATCACTACGGCTCTTCGTCCTTTATAATTATGTTAGCATGGATGTGGGAATCTTTTCTCTTTCAATTAATATGTAAAGATTTTCCCGTCTATATCGTTAAGGAAGATCCGATAAAATATTAATGAAGCTATGTAGTGTTTTTTGTACTACGCTATTTGAATTTCCATTTTTAGCTCAATTAGAAAAGAGGAGATGCAATTCCATTCTCATTTTTGTATTACTAATGACTACAGACTCATTTCTGCATAGCCTATTTTGGATAAAGAAATACAGAGTTTTGTTAATATTCTATAGCCGTTATTTCGAAGCCAAAATAGATTTTATTGTTTACTGATACAGACAATTGACAAATTAAATGCAAATGCTAAATCATACCACTGCTCAGTCCCCTGTGCAATTTTTTTTTTTTTTTCCATAGTATACTTGGTCTTCCAGTCATGTTGGCTCCCTACTTGTATAAGGCGACTAAAAGGGGCCTTCTTGTCTCCAGTCTTTCTCTCCTAACTGTCCTCTTCTGCTCTTCTGTCCTACCTCTCTTCTTGATATTTCCGTGTTTCTTCTGGCCTTTTATTTTCCCTCTAATCCTACAGTGCCATATAACCATACTATGGCTTGGCGCTAATTCTTCACTATTCCTTCCTTCCTTTCAGTCATGTTGGCAACGTCGGATCGGGTTCCTCGAGAAAAGAATCGGCAACATTGCACCTTCCTCATGTCCCCGAGCAAAATAAGGTATAATGCTAAGTTAACGTTGGATTTGGCCTAAGTTGGTTAGGTACGAGCTGGTTTAATGTCAAAATATGTCTTTTCTGATGATTTTACAGTTTGATTAGCCGAATTGTCTCATCTGTTCCCAAGCGAAGGTGCGACATTGCTATTTATCGCTGAAATTGCTCCGACTCTGCCAATGTGACTGAATGACTAAGTGTACCGGGGGAAAAAAAAAATAGGCGTCCCGGGTGAGGCCACATTGCTGCAGCGAGGGAAAGGATTGAGTTGTGAGGGGAGCTGGGTTGTATCACTGCATTGTTTGGTGCAGTGATGTGGAAAAAGGGGGGGTGACATGGGCTTGATGAGTAAGGCATAGAGACCGCCAGAAAGGCAGGGTATAGGAAAGGATAAGGCAGAGAGACAGACAGACAGGCGGATGTGGAAAGGAGAGGAGGGGCGGGTCAAAGAGGACAAGTATATATTTTAACAGAGACAGACAGACAGAGGGCAGTGTGCAATGCATGTCCCACGGAGTATTCCTCACTGCTAAACAAAAACAGTATACTTCATTTCAGTGTGTCTTTAAGTTTGGAAGGCCGTCAAAATTAACTCAGTTTTTACCACGGCACCTCCCTCTCTAACCCTCATATATTCGTAACAAAGACTATTTTTGAACTACAACATGGAGCATCCTCATGTAAGCATCGTGTCAGTTACCATTTTTCCCTGATAAAATTTACAGTTCGTTAGGGAAGATTCTACTGCAAATTACAAAACGTTAGTTCCATGAATCTCATCTTCTCAAGTAAGACCAGGTAATTGCAGGGGTGGAATGTATAGTGGCTTGCTTTAGTTGCTTTCTTTAGTGGCTTTTTTTTGTGTGTGTGGCTTTCTTTAGCTTGGTGCTGAGTTGGGGTTATCAATGGCTAAAAAGTACTATCGGATACCTTAATTACTTATATATTTGTAAACAGACGGCCTTTCCTTTCTCTATCCTCTCAAGCGTCCTTTTTCCCTCTACAGTATTTTCCTCCGCTTCTCCCCATCCTTTCTCCCTTTCTTCCCTCCCTGTTTCATCTCCCTTTACACCTCTGCTTCTCCCTCTAGTCTCCTGCTATCACTCTCGCTTCCCTTCATTCCTCTTTTTCAGTCTCTCCCCTTCCAATCTTTCCCTCCCCTTCCCATTTCTAGGGCCTCACTTCTCTGTTCCTATTCCTCTCTCTCTCTCTCTCTCTCTCTCTCTCTCTCTCTCTCTCTTCTACTCTCCTCGGCCCCTTTCCCTTTGATCTCTTTTCCTTCCTTCCCCCTCTCTTCTTTGTTCTCTAATACTCTCTCTCTCTCTCTCTCTCTCTCTCTCTCTCTCTCTCTCTCTCTCTCTCTCTCTCTCTCTCTCTCTCTCTCTCTCTCTCTCTCTCCGTACGTTACTCTTTCAACAGTTTTATCAGTGTGAGTTCCAATTGTTTTCAGTAGTTTCTCCCTTTCCTTACAGTTTCATTTCTTCCCCACATTTCTCTTCATTTTTTTCAACATGTTCATTCTTCTCCATGCCTGTGCTCGCCATTTCCTCATTCTCATTTCCTCCCACCTCTTCCACCATCCCCTCCTTTGCTATTCCCTCTCTCTCACCTTCCGTATTTATTTTACTTCTGTCTTTACTTGCAGAGCGAAGAGAATTCCAGCAAGAAGAGAACGAAGAGAAATGAGAGAAAAGAGAAAGTTAAGGGAGACGGATGAGATGCGAGCGAAGATGAGAGGTAGAATTAACCCATTCCCCACAGTGACAATTTTTTTTTTTTTTTATTCCGGTTATCTGCCCATTCAGTCTGGTGACGTGTTTTATTCATTCGTTCTTGCTACTTACATGTGATTTCATGCAACATCCCGTCAAACAATACCAACTGAGGTTTCCTTCACTCACCACTGTTTTCATTTTTATAATAACTTAGCTGACAGATTAAGCATGAAGGCACACACACACAAAACTAACATTGTACGCGTATTGCAGTAAAATTACGCTAATTTCAGTCAAGCATCTATTGAGAATATGAATACCTATATTATCTTTTATCTGTACTTTCTTCTACCCATGAATCAAGTTTTAAATTTCTGATGGACAAAGATACACACATTGGTAAGAATTAAGTAAGTTTTAATTTTGCTTCATTTCAAGGCGAATGTATTTTGCATACTATAGAGGAACTCCAGTATAAATGCCTGGAAACATCAGTGGGCAACAGATACAATATTAGAGATACTAGTTGTCTCGTGGGGTTAAATTTTCACGTAAGCAAGAGATTAACTTGGAAATATAAACACATTGAGGAGAAGAAGGAAAGGATTAACGAAATGAGAGAGATTGTAAAGGAGAGGGAAGGATACGAGATATGGTGGATATCATTGCTGATGAAAAAGGTGGAGGTGGCCATCGAAAGCCGATGAAACTGCCATACGACAAAAAAAAAAAAAAAAAAAAAAAAAAATCACATACGTACGTAAAGAGGAAGGACAAAATATCGGCCATAAGATGTTGACCGTGTTGCCTCAAAGGAAATTTATATTCATGACTGACGTGGTTTGGAGTTTTCTGTTGCCCTGCGGGAAAACTGTTCTTATCTGTACGGTTCAGATTTTACTGCGGTTGCGTCTGGATGGAGTAAAGAGGATGTTCATGTATACTGGTGTGTTTGTGGTTCGTTCGTTCGTTGAAAGATTCCCTGCACATATAGTGCAGGCCGGGCCATACATTAGCCCAGTCAGTGGGGTATGGGCTGATTAAAAAATAGTAAGTGGGGAGGACAGGACCTGGAGAATGCCCAGCACACACGTCTTGTCTCCTGACTGGCTTTGTGGTGTGTGTGTGTTTGTGGTGTTAGTATGGCCACTATCTTTATACCTACTGCAGTCCTATCGGTGTTCATAATGTGTTGGGATGCACTGGTTTTGCTCGAACTTGGCCCATATCCTTGTTCTTCATCAACTTGTTTCACGTAGGTCAGTGGCAGAAAAAGACATGCTGCGGCTTTACATACTTTTCATAGCACTTTTTCGCGACTAGTATCATATTCTAATATAAACCTATTGTTACGGTTCAGGTCTTAAGACGGAGAGGTGGCAATATTGGGCTAAGTAAGCGAAAAAGACAGTATAGTTGCTTAATGCATTAATTGGAAAAAGGATTATGTTCTTTAGATGTATATACTGTAGGTAGGTCGTTTCTTCAAGGAGACTCGGGGTCAAATGATCATATAATGCCAACACGGGCGTAGGCTGCTCAGTCTCTGTTCGTGTTCTAGACAACAATACTCAATTCTCGAAAGGAGTTTTATGGTACTCGTTATTATAGTTAACAGTGATATTAAAGCTGTGTTTAAGGAGTCACTGATTTATAGAAGTACAGTGTATTATCTCACTTCAGAGGTATCAATACGATATTCGTAATTGCTATAGCTATTAATATGTAATGAAATTTTATGTATTTGAAGTGTCATAATAAAACTGTCGTGGTATATCTGGCATTACCTATTTCCTTTCCCTATCTCTATCATTGTTTGCCACACTGTGAGGCATTCTTATCCTCCTCACCCTTAACTTGTCCTCGTCCCTAACCTGCCGTACCCTGCCTTAGCCTGTCCTGCCTTAGTCTGTCCTGCCTCACCCTCTACATGTCTCACCGCACCCAACCCAGTCCTACCGCAACCTTGACAAGTCCTGCATCGCGCTGCCTAGTCCATTTCTGCCTCATCCCACCTTGCCACGACCTTGACCTGAACTCTCCTGCCTCATCCAACCCTGGCACAACCATACGCTGCCCTTTCCTCCCTCACCCTACCCTGCCACGTCCCTTAACTACTTTACCCAGCCTCACCCTAAACTGTGACATCCTTCAACTATCCTACCCTGCCACATCCTTAGTCTACCCTTCCTTACTTTATCCTACACCTAGACATCATTAAACAGTCCTGTCTTGCCTCTCCCTGTCATCCCACAACATAACCCCTTTTTAACTTTGCAGTCGACGGATTGACCGTAATTGTCAGGTAATGTGAAGCGCACCTGTGAAGAAAACGTCAATAATACCTGCAGATGTTTAAGACTATGAGATAGGCCTGAATTAAGAGGGTTTGAAAAGTATGTGAATGATTGTCCGACTCATTTCACCTGGAATTTTGTTCGTAGTTAACCCTCTTTTGCACATCGTTTTGTGGACTCTGTTTCATAATATCCTTGAGAGAGAGCGAGAGAGAGAGAGAGAGAGAGAGAGAGAGAGAGAGAGAGAGAGAGAGAGAGAGAGAGAGAGAGAGAGAGAGAGAGAGAGAGAGAGAGAGAGAGAGAGAGAGAGAGAGAGAGGAGAGAGAGAGACTGGATAATAATGATCATGAATATCAAATGTAACTGCACTCGTGTATTTAGGATCTCATATCAGGTGGGGACAGGGGCGGTAATGAATATGATGGGCAGAAGTCTAGGTGGTGTATGGGTGTTGATGGAGATGAGTGTGGATCTGAGTGAGGTAAGATTAACGGTGTGTGTGTGTGTGTGTGTGTGTGTGTGTGTGTGTGTGTGTGTGTGTGTGTGTGTGTGTGTGTGTGTGTGTGTGTGTGTGTGTGTGTGTGTGTGTGTGTGTGAGTTAGACCAAGGGATTGTGAAAGCTGCGAGAAAGTTGCGTTCACACAGTGTGATCAGAAATGGAGGAAAAAAGAAAGACAGGGAGACCATGTTACCGGCAGCAGAATGAACTGAATAAAGCTTTGATCTCACAGAGGTATGAGAGTCCAGTGGGGTGAGAGACGTGTATGGACTTGAGGGAATTGAAATGAAGGGCAGATCTGTTTCTTTAGCAAATGGTCATCAAAAATACAAAGGTGGAACTCGTGAGCCTTAGCTGGCAGTCCACGTAGGAGAAAGAACACAAATATCAACCGTAGATAGCCAGACCTGGCGTCCAGAGATTCCACATCCCTGTCAACAGGCTAATGGCGAGCCCTCCCCTGGCTTGGGAGGCTGGGAGACTTGCATCCCATCACCGTAAAAAATAAATAAATTAGTTAATTAATTAATAATAATAATAATAATAATAATAATAATAATAATTAGCGACCAAATCTGTAATAACGAGATTGATTCAAGGTCAACTGATATCAGCTGACTCTAACCCAGCCTTGCCGGGGGTTCTTTCTCTGGTGTTAACGGGGCTGGACACCTGATGTTGTCAGGCTGGTACCTATTATGACGGCTGCTGGGCGAAGCTTCCGGAACCCTTGCAGCCAAATGCTCGCAAGGGAGGGGGGGAGGGAGCTTCCTTGTCCCAGTCGTATTTTTAATGGAAATCGTGGAGGTGCACAGGATATACGGGGCCGAAGCTCCACACACGGATATAACCATCAAATGATAATTCAGGTTGGGGCCTTGGAATGTTCTAAGGTTCTCTGAGGTCAACTGGCTGCCTACAGTATAGTGTCACAGAAGTTGGGGTGACTGAAGTGGGGCAGCCCGGCCATGATGAGATCAGTAGTGATGGTTACACGAACTACTGGTCTGGTTGTAATAAAAGTGCTCATCTTGGAGGTGTTGCTGTGACAATTTCTGCTGAGTTTGTTCCTTCTGCTGATAAGGTTACGCTGGTCAATGAGGGCGTAATGTTGATGAGGTTGAAGCACACTCACGGCTTCATCTTTCCTACAGAACTGAGATGGGTGTATCTGATCTTCACCACTGAACATGGTAGTCTAGTGTTAGAGGGGCTGCTTAGGACACTGACTGGAAATAATCGGTGGAGGAACCCTCAGAACCGTAAGGCTACCAGGAGTTCACGAGTTCTTTCCTCTGAACTCAGGCTTGTTGCTACTCAACAGCTGTAAATCAGAACTGAAAGAATCTCAAGATTCCTTCTCGACAAACTCAAGGAGGAGAAAATTTGTGCTTCTAAGTATGCAGTGCCAGTCTTGAGTCAGTTTGAGGTACCCAGTGCTGCTGAGGACCACGTTGAATGGTGGGATAATGTTAACCTGTGGATTGAAAAGGGTGTTGCATAACACGGTGTTTCAACAAATTGACCATCTGCGTGTTTGTTTGTCCTGTTTACCTTCTTCTGCAAAACGTTTATTCTTCCAACCTGCTGAGCATCAGACTGAAGATGCATAATCGGTTTTGCATGGAAGAAGGTCTCTGTTGTACCTACTCTTAGTCTCAACCACTGATACCCCACCTGGTAGCAAAAATAAAATTTTGACTGTATCACCGACTTTTCAATTGATTTATGAGTAGTCTATTCTGTGCATGCACCGAACCTTCATTTCTAGCCATATTCATTATGGTTATACGAGTGTTGCTGGTTTATTTACTTCTGTCACATGAACATGTAGATGAGGACCATAGATAATATCACATTTAGCCACAAGGCCACAGAGAAAAAACGAGATACACCGAGTATGAGTGTCCAGGGGTGAAGATGGAACTAAATGGGATGTACAGATTTGGTCTAGTCACATACAGCACATAATATTGAAAACTTAACAGAGAAGGCTGCCGAAACAATCTGATGGGGAGAAAAAAAGAACGGCAGAGGAGGGTAAAGCGGAGGATTTCCCTACATGAGGAAGGATGGCCTGGAAGGGCTTGAGAGAGAGAGAGAGAGAGAGAGAGAGAGAGAGACTATTACAGTATCTATTATTGCAACTGCTAGACGTTCATTAGGCCTTCCTAGCGATGAATACGAGGAATCAATTATCTGCCCCGACTCACTGCCGCGCCAGAGAACAAGGCTGTTTGTCCTGCATACAGAGAATACAATAGGGAATTTCTGCATCGTCCGCGGGGAATAATCGTTTGTGGGAGGATGAGACGTGTGAAGGGATTTGGTTGGTTGGTTACCGTTGCCTCGTGCCTCTCACACACCCATTACCCCACTTGACCACCAGGCGTCATTTGGTTCTATGAATACCACCTAATATGACTTGTATTATTATTATTATACCTTTTTTTTTTTTTTTACAATAACAGAACAGACGAAGGAAAAACAAAAGAATGAAAAAAGTTATCCTTACACCAGATTATAGGTGTCTTCAATTCATAAAAAAAATCTGGATATGTTTTGGAGACTGCTTTAAGTACTTCCATAAAAAAAAAAAAAATGGCATTTACTGTTGCTGAGAAGAATCGAATACACGCCTAACTGTCAAATGTCAAAACCAGAGTGACAGGGATTCGTTGCTGATATAAAGCGATAGGTTTTGTACAAGGAAATATTATAAACTGCCACGATAGTAAGCCAATATTAGTTGGTGTGTGGATATCAATGGTTGGCACACGTATACTCTATATTAAATATTTATAACAACCACACTGCTTTTGCACAAAAAAAATACTCTTCTTTCATAAAATTTTCAACACAGCACCGTTACCACCACAGCACAACACGTCACACCACTACCCTCACGCCCCTTGCTCTCCTTCCTCTCTCTTACACAGTAGTAGTATAGTTTCTTATTGACAAAATATTTTACATGCTTCAGGTATAAAGAAAACACTTATGGTTTAAAATATCTTGTCCAAAAAAGAATTATTCATTTAAAAAATTCTGCATATGTATGAACAGCATACCTTATAATATGATTAAACATAAATCTGTAATAACAGAAGCAGCAAATATAAACGGCTAAAAGCTACACCGTTAACCAAAAATTAATCAACCAATAAACAGAAAAAACAGTATAAACATTACTAAATATAGACTGTACACCTCCATACGATAAGTATTTGACATTATATGTAGAACTGTAGCGTTTCATAAGCATAATTACAGGACTCTTGCACAAAATTATTCTCACCAAGCAATACATCTGAGAAAAATCTAACACTGAATACCTGAGACGACAGGGAGCCGAGAGAGGACAATGCAACAGTATATACATGAACTTCACTTTGTACACTGTCCTCATTGTATGAACAGAGTCGCATTTCAGTAGGCGTTCGGCTCTATCTGCCAGTCTCTATTCTAAGGGCATGAGACATTAGGCGTAATCTAGTTAGTGCTTGACGCTTATAATCTGGAATATACTTCCTACTTTCATAAGCTTGATGCACACTAAGCACCGAATTAAGTTCGGTTCTATATGTTACATACTATGTCGCGGTAATTGGCTTTTCTCTAATAAAAGTTTTTATCCTCTCTCAAGGGTCAACATCCCAATCAAACTGTAATGCATGTGCTAAAAAACTATAACCTGGTGTGTTGGCCTGCCTACACATCTGGTACACAATATAAAACGGTTCATCCTCTCTCTCTCTCTCTCTCTCTCTGTCTCTCAGGAACGTGTGGCAGAGTCAAGGCCCCTCCAGGGAAGTCTATAGGATTGCCACACACCTACACAGGTCCCAGCCGGCTTACCCTCACGCCACCTACAGATACGGTGTGCTTATTGTCACTGTCTTCTGGCTTTATATATCTACGTCGCTTTTAATGAGGGTCGATGCTTTGACCTCTGAAGTCCCATGACGTATTATACATTTTAGTCTTGTTATCCTGAGGTGTGTTTAATCGGCCTGTGATAAATTTTTGGTTTGTCTGAGTTACACGTACACTCAATTAACCCCCTTCACTACTACTGATCCTTCCTTAGTTAGATACTGCACAGATAACAAGAAGCAAAGGAGAAAATACTCTACAGGAGTGAAGAGATTAAGACTGCTAGCTCAGTTCTGGAAGAGTAGGTAAGCATGAGGTTGCAGAGTCCAGGCAGGTAAGTATGAGGTTGCAGACTCCAGGCAGGTAAGTATGAGGTTGCAGAGTCCAGGAAGGTAGTATGAGGTTGCAGAGTCCAGGTAGGTAAGTATGAGGCTGCAGAGTCCAGACAGGGAATACTAGCAAAACTTCTCCAGCGAGTAAATGAGAAGGTATAAAAAGAGTTAAAGGGTAATTATAGGAAGTCTGGGAAGGAGTGAAATTATATACGGAGGGGAAATAGCGGCGACTACTCTGTGCAAATGTATAAACGGAAATTGTAACTGAGTAGACCAAAGTGATATAAAGAATGGGATCTCTGAGGTATGGAAAGGGGAAGGAAGGCTAGGAGACAGGTAACAGCAGTCTTGTTCCAGGACAGAATGTGGTGATGGTAATTAACTAGTGTGTGTGTGTGTGTGTGTGTGTGTGTGTGTGTGTGTGTGTGTGTGTGTGTGTGTGCGTGTGTGTGTGTGTGCGTGTGTGTGTGTGTGTGTGTGTGTGTGTGTGTGTGTGTGTTCAGTTGTCTAAACAAACAGGTAGGAAGCCAAAGTGGGGAATGGAAGGAGTCGGTGGTGGGAAAAAAAAGGAGACGTTCGAGAGAGAGAGAGAGAGAGAGAGAGCAACCTGGAGTTTCGCTGTTTAATGGTTTAGTTTGCAATTACTTGGTAAATAATACTGCAACGGCAGATTGTGCAATATCCAGTCCCAATTATGAAGCCAGACATACTGTATTGTGTGACTATCGATATTCTATGTCAAGGGTTCCCAGACTTTTACAAACCCCGTACCCGATGTGGTATCAGATAATCAGCCTCTGCCCCATAAATAAGGCACTGGATAAACAGAATGGCGCCCCGATAACACTAATCTAGAATAAAAAGGCAACTCAGAAACTGTTGTAAATTTGTTGAAGTTATATTTATCAGACAAACAAGAATGAACACATCGGTCCATATTGTGTCTTTGTTAACACAGTATTCCAATTATGGCAGCAAATATTATATCCGGAAGGGAATGATAACATGTCATATAGAAACTACATTCTCACTTTTCAATATCATCTCTTTCATGATATTTGTAAAACTAGTACAAAGAATATTCTATATTGATTAGTCACCAGTCTTCAAAGTTCACCTCTGAAAATCCACTTGTGGGCCCCACTAGGGTACACACATCTGTCTGCAAAACTATAGATGTTCCAACCTGAAAAAAATTCTGTAACTCATTCCATCCATTGAGAACTCAAGTATTTTTTAACTACTATATGATTTCTTTTAACAAAAAACTAATATCATCATCATCATCATCGTCATCATCATCATCATCATCCCATACCTGCTTTTACCCACCCTAGGGCAGGGTGAGGAAAGAGGAGCAGGGGAGGAAAAAAACTTGTAAATGGTTAAGAACATAATTGATCTGAAAAAAACAATAAATAGTAAATCACTTGGGATGTTGGAATAAAGGTTTAGGAAAAATTTAACTTTAATAAATATGAAAAGCATGGAAAAGTTTCTTCAGGTTATTATGAACAATTAAAGAAACATAAGTTCATTGTGTGTGTAGAAAGCAGTGCTACAATGCATATATGATTTGTGTGTGTAGAAATGAGTATAGATATGTGTGTGTGTGTGTGTGTGTGTGAGAGAGAGAGATATTAATATATCTGCAATAGAAGGAGAGCATGTTGATATCCTAAATAATTTACTTTATAATTCTTTTACAAAATTGAAATATATCATTCCGAATATAACTCACTTAATAACTACAAGGAACTGCCCTCAGAGAGCACATACACTCATAAAGTCTATGCAGTTCAAGACATCACCTAACATTCTTCAAATAAATATTATTTAGGCCACGATTCTAATATCCACCAACTCCATATAAATCCATCAACTGCTGCAGAGATATGTGGACAAAACAAACAGACAAGGAGTGGATACATAACGTCATAAACTCCGCAGATTAGGGGTAATTAAACTCTAGCCAAAGTATACTTCTAAATGAAAAATTGAGTTTGTGGTAAAATACAGAGATTTCCAATGGACTGTAGGAGTAATCACGGAGAGACAGCGACAAGTTCAGGGAGTCTGAGGGACGCACCCAAGAAATAAAATGGACAATGGGGATCTCCTCAAATATTCCAGCGTGGATGCGCCCTTATGTACAAAAATTAAAGCCTTCCTTAATTTCCTGCCTTTTCTCATTGCTCACCTTCTCAATCTTGCCTTACTCTTTTTGTTTCCCCAGCTGTTTTGCATTGCCCTGTGATTTTCCGTTTTGTCCTGCCCTGCACTTTTTGTTTTCTAATTTTTTTCTTCGTCCTTTATTGATTTTCTTATGTATTTTTTCTCGTTTTTCCTTCCCCTATTCTTGCCGCGACAGTCCCGGTTTATCCTCTGATCTCCTTCCTCTAGCTTACAGCCACAGTATACTTGACGAAAAGTGCACGAAATTTTATGGAGTGATTTATCTTACATACACACATACATCCCCCTCCATCCACTATGACCATACACATTACCCTTACTATCGCACTCTCAATCGCTTCATCACCACCACACACTGCATCATTGCGTCACCATGTCACACTACATCATTCCATTACCACCACAGACTGCATCAATCCATCACCACCACACGCTCTCCAAAACCACTACACACTCTCTAACACAACCACACACTCTCCATCACTCCATCACCAGCACACTCTCTCATCACTCCAAAACCACCACACATTCTCCCACCACCCTTGTTTACTTTGCTGTACCGCACTCTCCATCACATCATTCATTTACATCCCCATATTCATCCCTCCTCTTAAAGCAGACCCCAGTGCCTCTCCCACCAGTACAGGCTCTATATCTGTCATGCTTGTAATTGCCTCAGATAAACGCTGGAAAGTATAATTGCTATTACTCCAGTGGACGTGCAGTGTGGGTCAGAGTGGGAGATATATGGGCAGAAAGTCAGGCTATATTTTTAAAAGTAAGTTGTGAGAAGACATGCAAAGGCAGAAGGCTTAGTGAAGTAGGTCGGGAACCAGGGAAACAGACTTTAAACAGATTCTGCTGCCTGTGACACACGGAGGAATAATTGTATTAGAAGTTATTTTTTGTTTATTCCTGTTTTGAAGGTCTACTAGTGTACTCTAGGTCTCCAAAACCATGTTTTCAGGAAAACCATAATCACAGTTATGATGATAGTGATGATGACAAGAGTTATTAACAGTCTCATAAAAAAATTGTTCTATAAAAAATTTATCGATTTTTATTAGTATGCTGTTCTCTGAAGTACTGCACACTAATTTGCTTCCATAATGACTTTAAGAGACACCTGATAGTGGTATCAGTATCGCGCGCTTCTGCATTAAAAAAAATAAAGTTGCAAATAATAGTAACTTTTGTCATAAGTGTCCAACAGCATGCTGATTTTA
>NC_136959.1:13265550-13407673 GCF_032717465.1 Coenobita brevimanus
AACTAAAATCTTCAGACGGAAACTAGAAATGACCTTCGTGGAGCTAGAAATTCTGCTTAGAGGAAGTCAGCCACAACGTTCGTTTACTAGGACTTGACTCCCTCGAAACTGCCACACTAAAGATTACTTTATGCATTCGTGCTTTTTCATTCCCTAATTCTTGGAAAAAAGCCAATATCCACCTGATTCCTAGGAGAGGAAGTTTCCCTGATCCTTCTGATCACAGACCAATAGCAATCACATCTTCTCTTGGTAAAGTATATGAGACTGTTATTAATAAGCACATTGATAAACATGTTGAATTCAACAACTTAATTAGTGACAGACACAATGATTTTCGCCACGAAATATACACTGTCGATATGCTCAATCTCGTGACTCATATCATCCATCAGTCAGTTGACCAACAAGGAGAAAGCCATGCAGTAGCCCATGATATTTCTAAAGCTATTGACAGTGTGGCACCGTTCCCACCCACCTCAACTCCATTTCTACAGCCTAACTTCTTTTGTCTCACTGATTTTCTCATATCTCAGCAACAGAACGATCAGAATAAAAGCAGGTGATATGTATTTCAATGTCCATTCAATTCATGACGGCGTGCCACAAGGATCACTCCTGGCTCCAAGCCTGTCCCGAATTCATATTAATGAAATATTGTTTGTCGCCCATAATCCAGTTCATTCAGATGCAGATGACTTAACCTTCACAGTTCCCTTACACTTCTATTAAAAAAATACGATATTTGTAACTCCCAACCACACACTCGGTACAGCAGTCTTCATAAATCTCTCTCTCTCTCTCTCTCTCTCTCTCTCTCTCTCTCTCTCTCTCTCTCTCTCTCTCTCTCTCTCTCTCTCTCTTTCTCTCTCTCTCTATATATATCTGTCTATCTATATTTTATATCTATCTATCTATCCATCCACCCATCTATCTATCTGTATCTACATTATATATATATATATATATATATATATATATAATTTTTTATTTATTATATTATTTGTGTATTTACATACATGCGCGCACGATAGCAGAAAACGGTGATGTGTGTATATGTCTGGTCCGATTTGTCTGTCCATTTGACCCTCTGTCTGTCTGATAGACCGATTGTGGAACAATGACTGCACGGAACTGCACCAGTTTTGGTTCAGTTTTGGTATAATGACTGAGTACTCTAAGTGAAACAGTGATTAATTTTTGTCCTAAGAATTTCATGCATCATAGGTCAAGGATAAGGTCAATTCAAAAAGCTTGACTCAGATTTGACAAAGCTGAATGGAAGATTTGAACGACATGAGAGCGTGAAGAGGTTCAGTTTTGCAAACAATCGGTGAAAGGTAAGGGTCAAAATGAAAAATGAAATAAAAATTCGACATTGGTTTCAGGGTTTAAAGCTAGCAGAGCAGGAAATTATTCAAGTTTCAATACAATAGGTCAAAACTCAGGGTCACAAAGTAAGGTGACTTCAAAACCTTTGAGCCGGGAAAGGAAGAACTCATTCGCTTTGAAAAGGAATAAGTCAAAACTCAAGGACATAAGACAGGCAAAGGTTTGGCCTTAAGGTCGTTTCCTACCATCACTGGACACGTTTCGTGTCTGGGCATGTTGCTCATCAGTTTCGTAACACTGTGATGAATCAAGTTCTAAACTGATCAGAAAGAGGGAAGTTGCTTCAGCTCCCTATGTCTGCACGATTAATTTTCAGCATATATATTTCCTTTCCTTAGTTACGCTCGAGCACTACGCATGCCTAATAATCGTGTGGTCAGACCTTTAGTTTGACTGTACGGCAAAGGTGTTGCATTCACTGGTCACTTCTTTTTGTTCGCTCTGTTATGTAAAGAGTCCATGGCCAAGACTATCGGAGATTAGTACGTTTATGGGTAAATAAGCTTCCTTCTGCTCATGGTGGCATTGCATGATCGAAAAACCTTCAGCAACCTTTTGGTGGAGCCCATGTGAATGGTATAACTGTGACTAAGAATGAGTCACTCTAGCCACTGAAGCAGCACAGATGACTGAGGATATGTATTTAGATAAATCAATATTTACATATCTTCCAAGAAACCCTCTGGTATGATATAAAAACACCCTTGTTCCTTTCATCGCTCACACTTTCCTACCACATCTCAGTATAGATGGTTCGCTCATGACGCCAACGTAGTGTAACTTTTGTTGGTGGTAGGCAAAATTTTAGGCAGCGGACTTTCAAGACTATGGCCACAATTGGATACATGAAAATTATACAGCATTATCGAGAAATTAACTGACGCTTGTTCTGCACTACATATGATAATCTGAAATTTAATTTTAACTTTACGGCAGAATGTAGTGTATGCTAAGACTAAGCTTCAGCAGAGGATGTGTGACAAAGCATCACAGAAGGAAGTGTCACAGTCGGCACCCTGGATAAAAAAGAATTGTTAACAAAGGTTAATAATATTTACCCTATTACACATTTTTTAATGATTCTGTGTTATTTCTCGATTATCTCGAAATTTTCTCGACAAAACTATTTGAAAACACTTTGTACTTCCTTTCAACAAACTCTGCCTTAAAATTGCAAGTGTCAAGTTACACAGTAATAGTTCAGGCATTTATATAATGGTAACCAGGAAATCTGGTGAGTAGGTGTAGCAAGTGTCTTACCCATAATGTACTGTATTCATCTCATCGCTCCATCGTCTGGTTTTATATATAGAGTGGTGGGTGGTGGCGACCATCATCCACTCACTTGATGTAGTGCTGCCTACTGCTTCCTTAGCCTTTATCATTCTTTTTCTGTGCCTACCCTCCTCTCTTCCTATTTCTCCCATCTTTCCTCTCACTTCTTATTGCTTTTCTTTCCTTTACAGGTGGCTTTACATTGAGTGACAAGCCAAATGGTTTCCTCTAAGCCAAGAAACCATTTACAACGCTGGGTGGTAACCATATAACGAAACCATACGTGCTCCCTACGTGTCAACATGTGGGTTGGTGGAGGCAGGACCCACCTATAGGTGGGTCCTGGGTAGAGAGTTAGTGCGCCTTCCCGAAAAACAAATAACTCAAAGTCAAATGGCCACCCTCTTACAGGATTATGACGTCTGGCAATATATATATATATATATATATATATATATATATATATATATATATATATATATATATATATATATATATATATATATATATATATATATATATATATATAACACTCGGGATTCCACAAGTGTAGTTGGGAAAATTAACTGCAATGTAAGCTTAACCTCAGTTAAATACTGTATATAAATGGATTATCACAGGGGAGGGAGGAATCTGAGGACAGGAAAACCTTGAACTACCACGAAGAATACACCTTTTTATGTGAAGTACTTAAGGCTAATATTTACTCTCAGTGATCACATTCAGTACTGTCAATAGAAGTAAACCGGAGAAATGAGTACTATTTAAGTTGGTAATTAAAACAAGGATTTTAGACGGTTCCATTTTGATAGGTTCGTTTTATCAGAGGGAAAGAACCAGAATCTTATTAATTTAATCTGCATTAAAGAGAGAGAGAGAGAGAGAGAGAGAGAGAGAGAGAGAGGATCATAATTATGAGTTCTCTCCATAAAATTAGTCAACACTTGTAATGGAAAGTGACAGACTTCATGATTACCCCCATTGATCTCTCTCTCTCTCTCTCTCTCTCTCTCTCTCTCTCTCTCTCTCTCTCTCACACACACACATACACACATCTGTGTGTGTGTGTGTGTGTGTGTGTGTGTGTGTATGTGTGTGTGTAATCTAAAAAGCAAAAAATATGTAATGATTGATTAGATGTAGTGATGAAAAATGTGCAGAAACAAGGGAGGTGTGAGACACAGAAACAAGAGATCATATGGAATATAAAGAGAATAAAAATTCTAAGCCCATTGCGACACTTCACACTGTACCCACAACAGTGTGTTGTTCACAGAATGTAGTAATTGGTATAGAATTCTGAATTGCCTTCCATGCTAAATGTTCTGTAGCACTCTTGAATCTTCTTCCATCCCAAATGCTGATTTGTTTCTGTGCCTTTTCCATCCCAGATTTCTGAACATTTTCTGGCATCCCAACAATTAAGCGTTTATTTTAGAATTATTTCTAATTTATGATCTTTTTATTATATACTCCCAGCAGAAATAAAACCACCTAAGGTTACACCACCTAGGAATTGCCAGCCCTATCTACCTCTTTCCCCAGAAATCTATTAATGCTTAGAGTAATTTTTACCCTTGAACCTATCATCTCCATGAACCTATTTCCCTCATGGGATTGCTTTCCCCATGAACCAAAATTTCCCCCTTAGAACTATTTTACCACACGGTGCTACTTTACTCAGGAATATATTTTCCCCATCCACCCCTTTTCCCCAATGGACCAGTGCTGTAACCGTAGGTGCTTCTCTCCATTTACCTATTACTGCCCTATGGACCTGTTTTCCTCTACTGAGATATTTCCCGTGGACTTATTTCCTAATTTTGATCCAATTTTCCTTCGTGGAGCTATTTTCCTCTTTGGACTTATTTTCCCCAAAGGACCTATTTTCCCTATTGGATATTTCCTCCATGAACCAGTTTTTCTCACAGACTTGTTTTCCACATTGGACCAACGTTCCACCCTGGAATTATTTTCGCTCCATTGGCCTTACATGGAATGTGACAAAGCAAATCGGTGAATTTTCCATATCTTGGAAGACATTAGAGTGCTATAAAATGTTTCTTGCTGTTATTCTCGTACTGTAGCTTGAATGCTTCTTTAAAGATGGAAGAAACGTTCCAGTTGTTATGAAACGTTTATGTTTATATCATGCTCGAGGACAACTTTTCACTTTGGAAATATGACTGAGAAAGAAAAAAGTCAGAAAAAAAAAGAAAGTTTATATTTTTGTAACTTGAGTATATGACTGATGTGTAGGTCGCTTTAGCTTAAATAACAATGGTCTTTTCATATTTTTTTTTTTTTTTTTTTTTTTTTTTTTTTTTTTTTTATGTGTCCGACTCTGGGCACTTAAAACTACAGCCTGCTCTCGAGCCCAGTAGTCCTCCTCACTTTTATACACCTCTCTACATGTCACCACTTCAGCGCTAACTTGCCTGTCCATGTTTTTTTTTTTTTTTTTTTTTTTTTTATGTGTCCGACTCTGGGCATAGGCTTCACAGCCTGCTCTCAAGGCCCAGTGAGTCCTCCCTACCACCATACACCTCCTCTTACATGCTCTTAACCCAGCGCTAACACCTGTCCATATTATGGATACATGCTAGAACTTTAAGAAGACTGTCATAGGACAGTGTATTAGTATTGGCAAATTACCTGACATGTGGCGGTCGTCTGGTGGATCAGGAGAAAGTCTGCTTTTAGCAAATTTCGATCCTTAAACTGTTCCCTGCCCCAGCCAGATTTCAGACCTGGTCCATCAGGACCATGAGCCTTCTCTACCGATTCAGCCACCGCCTGAACTTCACACGCATTTTTGTGCACAGTTCCCAATGCCTCAAGTGTGTCATGTCATTGGAACCTGGGCTATCCCTACACAGCAATCGGGCTAATATGTGTTTATATGCGTACATACAACTCTGGGTTGTGTTTATCTTGGGTGGATCTCAGGATACGCAGTGAACGTGCCCACACAGTATTAAGTTAAATTTTTCCCTCCACTGTAGTCAACACAGTTCACTAGCACAGCATATCAATGACCTTGTCTTTCCACACGTGTTCCAACTTTAAGTTATAGACTACTAATCTCATTAAAAAAGTATTATATAAAACTGATAAATAGCATTTGAATTAAAAAATATATTACAATAATCAATGAATATCTTTAGCAATACTGGTGCTTTATCTCGAGTAAAGGTGAAAAAAAAAAAAAACAGCAATATAGAAATATGTAGTATGCAACATAGAATTAATTTTTCATTTACAAAGTAAATTTAACCTCCAATAAAATAACTGGCACATAAGCCTGTTTCCAGGTACACCATCAAGGGTTCGAGTCCCCAACCATCCACTTTACCCCATGCACCAATTTTCACATCATGGTCCCAGTCACCTCCATGGGCCTATTTCCCCTCTTGGCTTTGGACTTACTTTTCCAAATGGACATATTTTCCTTCTTGGACCGGAGTTCCTGCTTGAGCCTATTATACCCATGGAGCTGTTCATCTCCATACACCTATTGTTCCCTATAGAACAGTTTTCCATATGAATCTGTTTTCCTAATGGACCTATTTCTCCCATGGTCCTAGATCACCATATGCAGGTATTTTTCCTATGGACCTATTTACTTCATGGACCTACTTTCCCCAAGGAGCTATTATCTCTCCCTGAACCTTTTTTTCCCCGGTGGATTTATATTCTTTTGAACACATTTTTTTTTTTCTCATTGGTCCTGTTTTCTGCTGTTTAAATAAAAGCTTTCCACCATGCAGTCCTGTGTTCCACCCTGAACTGATTATCCCTCCAGTGGTCTAACGTGGAATATGGGAAAACGAATCAATGGAGTTATTCATATCTGAGAAGACCTCTGAGTGCTATAGAAAGTTTTGAGGCCGTAACACGTGTACAGTAGCTCAAATGCTCCCCTAAGTGTGCAAAAACATCCATGGTTATTATTTAACATTTTGTCGCGTAATGCACTAGTGCACTACTTTAACTTTTAGAATTGTATCTAATGATGAAGGAAATAAAGGGGAAAAAAAGAAGAACAAAATAGATATTTCTGCGACCCGAGTTCACAACTCTTATGTAATTTAAAGAAGCTTTGAGAGTAGCTTTGCACTTAAATAATGAAGGACCTTTTGTCTCACGGCATAAAATTGTGTTTTCACAGGTGTTTTTGTGCACTGGTCCTTATGCATTATATGCATCACATCATTAGAAAACCAGGTCATCCCTAGATAGTAAGCTTTACTACTGAAGTGTGTGTGTGTGTGTGTGTGTGTGTGTGTGTGTGTGTGTGTGTGTGTGTGTGTGTGTGTGTGTGTGTGTGTGTGTGTGTGTGTGTAGTCTCGTGGAGGTGGATCTCAGGGTATGGAGTGAATGTGCCCACACAGTGTCAGGTATAATCTTTCACTGCATTGTACTCTATACAATTCACTTGCACAACATGTTTGTAATTACGACTTTGCTTTTTCCACATCAGTTTTGTTCTTTAGGTCACTCATTATTTACCACATTAATGTAAGAATTTTATAAGAATGTTAGGGAGTGCATCTGAATTTTGAAAGAACTATTAACAATAATAATTGAACAGCATTAGTAATACTGGTACTCTATTGTGAGTTAAGGAAAAAAAACAAATCAAATCAATGTAGTAATACTTAATGCTCAACATGCAGTTTAGGTTTTCATTTATATAGTAAACCCAGCTTAAATTGAAAAGACCCTATCATATAAACCCGTCTCTGGCCACACCACCTGAGGGGTCGTCTCCCCAACTTCTAGTTTACCTCATGGACTAATTTTCACTTCTTGAGTTGACCTCATTTTCCTCCATGAACCTATTTCCCTTTTTGGCTTTGGACCAACTTTCCCCAGTGGACATATTATAATTCTTTGACCTAATTTCTCCCATGAAATTATATTCTGCCATAGTCTATTTTCTTTCATACACCTATGTTTCACCAATCTATTTTCTCCCATGGACCTGTTTTCTCTCCATGGACCTAATTATTCCCCTTCATCAGGGGGAAATTTTTTTCCCTTTGAAGTTTTCTATCTCATGGACCTATTCACTTCTCTATTATCTCACTTAAAATTATTCTGCACGAACCAAAGTTTCCGTCCATAGTCCTGTTTTCCCTTAAATAAAGAACTATGCTGTCCACGGACTATTTTCCTTACTTACTTCCTCTGTGAACCTGTTTTCCCCACGGACATAATTATTTTCCCTCATCAGGGACACACTGAATCCCCACATGGGCCTATTTCCCTCCATAAATCTTTTCTACCAGTTGGATGAATGTTTACACTTGGGTTCATTTCTGCCATGGACATGTCCCCCACGGACCTAAATTCCCACATCAGATCTATTCCAGCATGGATCCACTTATGCCATGGACCTGAAGGCCAGTGAACTTATTTTCCCTTCCACCCACCTACTAAATTACACACCCACTCAAACAGTTTAGTAAACCAGTCTTCTACCATGTCCTCCAGGAAGTACCACACCCACCCATCCAACCAGAAAGCCCACTAACCCAGCCAGTCTCCTATTATGTCCTCTAGGAATTCCCACAAACAAAGTACATTAACCCACCCCATCCACCAACCCACCCCAATATGCCGGCTCACCCACGCTACCCAACCCTGCCTACCCACTCACCCGCTTGTACTACACCCACACATGATCCCATCTATCAACTTCACCTGTCTCACCCATTCCTCGCACTCCATTTGTTCACCCACTCTATCCACCCACCCTGTCCCACCCATCCCACCAATCCAGGCCCAAGCAGCTCACCCAACCCAGCCCACCCACTTCACCCACCGTGCCTGTCAACCCACTAACTCATCTATAACCCCACCACCTTACCCATTCGGCCAATATGCATGGACCATCAGTTTCCACACACACACACACACACACACACACACACACAGAAGGGGGTACATGTGCTTTTAGCTGGTGCCATAATAATTATTTTCGAGCACGTGTGTGTGTGGTGGGGGGGTGGCTCTATGATCAAAACAACTCATTGCCATCGTGCCTTAATGAACTTGGTAATTGGTGCATATGTTCACCTGGGGCAGACTGAGGGATTACCTGGGTATTTCATCATTTGTCATGTCTGCCGCTGTTACTTTTACTATTTCTTCCTGCACATATTACCTTACTCTTGTGAGATAAAGAGTAAGTGCAATGTAGTTGGTGAAGAAGCAAGTATTATATTAGAGGAGCAGACAGCTAAGTTCATTTCGTGGGTGGAGGGCTCTAGAGTTTAGAAGATTAAACCCCAAAAGACAACTCAAAGAAACTTAGCAGCTAAGTAAGAATAAAGAAATTGAGGAGGAGAAGAAGGAGGAGGACGAAAGAGATGTAGGGCAGAAGGAAGACATGATCTGAAATTAAGAAGTCTAAGGAAAAACAGGAGAGGTAAAACTACTGAACAAGAAGAAGAGGCTAACAAAAAGGAGGAGTAGGAGAGGAACAACAGGTAATAAGAGATAAATAAAAAAAAGGAAACGTTGAACACAGAGAACATCACGCTTACCATGGTGCTGTAAGCTAGTGATAATGCTGCATGGTAATATGAAGTCACTGTATCATGGCTCAGGTCAGAACAGATTAAGAGGTAATTCACTGCCAGCAGCGATAAACTGAGCTACCGCTAACCGACCACTTCAGATTGTGCACACCTGCAGGCATCCTGCCTTGGAACTCATCCAGTGCCTGTGAGGTGCACCATTATCACTATGGTAGTTTCGTTAATGACCACACTGGAGACACTGTTCTTCCCATATATTCCTTGTGTGACGTAGGAGTAGGGAAATAAGTTAGGAGTAGGAAATGCACGCCTTATTTGCACAGCTCTGCAGATATACGATAGAAAAATTATCCTCTCCCCTCTAGATGACAAAGGATTTGATAAAAAATAAAATATATCTTACGGAACAGTGGTGTGCCCAAGAGAAAAGAAAAACATGTTTCGGTAGATAACAAATTATGATACAAATTTTGCCAAATCGAATTGGTTTTATTTTTCATGTGTGAAACAACAACAAAGACAGGAGAGATAGGTGGATAATATTACAGATACAATTGAAGGAACTACAGTATAGTACATTCCTGGGGAGTGAGAGAGAGAGAGAGAGAGAGAGAGAGAGAGAGCGGAGGAGGAAGTGAGAAAATATGAGCAGCGGCGAGGGAGAGCCTGAGAGATGGAAGCACGATGAAAGAAGGACCAATATAAAATGCACTGCTTGAGAGAATTACACTAAGTCACAACAAACAGTAAATTTTATTCCGGCTAATACAATATTGGTATTCAGAATTTTAAGTATGTCAGCATATGAGAAATGACAGCATGGAAAGAAGTGGGACTAGAACTTCCAGTAAAAGAGAAAATTAAATAAATGGAATAAAACATGAAAAAAGGCACTTCTATACTGTACTGAAGAAAAATAATGAAACCAGTAAAGAGAAAGCAGAAAAAGAATTAAAAAATTGAAAGTAAAATGAATGCAAGCTTCTGTGAATTGAGTTTTCAATTGGTGATGAATGAAGTAAGATTAATTATTTAAAGTACGATATCCAAATCATAATTACTCTGTAGCTGTTTTTTTTTTTTTTTTTTTAATAGTAGATGATGTTTTTGTAGACTGGCTAGAGTATTGTGGACGCCTATGAGCTTAGAGATAGACAACAAATGCTGTTTAGAATAATGCCAAGTTCCTTGGGAAGGCAAATAAATCATGGAGTGATGTGTTGATGAAGGGATGGAGACAAACTGGTAGAAAAGCTTAAATGTCTTCGCACAGTAACAGTGGAAAGGACAAAATTTATGTCATTCAGAAATTGGAAAAGAGAGCCGGTCAAGGGTGTAAGCTGCTAAGATTTAAAGTCCTTGATATACAACAAAGCACTAGGTACCGGCATTGCAAAAAGTCTATCCAGAATGTTTGTTAGTGTTCACACAGTAATAAGAGTGCGAAACACTAGTACTGCGTAAGTATCAACAATCACGAAAGAACTGTTGAAATGGAATATATGTGGTGTAGGGTAAGATAAAAATGAAGAGATTCGTAAACAATGCAAAGTAAGGAAGTCTGTAAATTAGAGGATAGAATAAGTACGTAAAATCGCACCACACAGGCGCGGCAGTTCCACGTGTCATTTACATTGTCACATCCTTAAGGAAAGTAGTTTTAGTACAGCATGCAACACGGGTAACTGCTTGTTGATTTTTATATTACACAATGTGTGTAGAATAAGCAAAATTTTCCAATTTTAGGGTATTTAAGGAAACTGCCTCGTTGCTTGCGGCAGCTTGTTTGCCTACGATCTCGTTAACCTAACCTAACTGGTGAGTTTCGCACCCATACGCCTGTGACTTTCACCACCTATGATTGCCACCAAACCTAACACTGGAAGCCTCGAATTCCTATCAGATTAAAACCTCTAACGTAACCTACTCTAATCAACCTCTGAAAGACCCATTTGAACAGATAATCTGGAAGACATGCGACCGTGTGCTAAAGTATTAATGAAAAATCTTAGTTAATGGTATGGTAGCATTAACAGTATGGCTATGAACGGCATAGCTAGGAGCCTGAGGCCCAGTAAATGGTGGATGAATATGATTGGTGAATGAGATAATAACCGTGGTAATGAAGCTGAGGCAGCACTAGGGTTGTAGGATATAGATATGGGCGGATTAAGTATGGACGAAGATACTTAAATTATGACACGGGTTGGAACAATATTTACAAGGTACAGTACGTGTTTTCTCGTTGGACATTAAGTCTATGAAAGGAAGCCGAGAAACACTGTGGGACTTATTTTGTTGGGCAGTTCGTTCTTAGTTTAGATACTGTTTTGCTTTCCCATTCCAGCTTCAAGATACTTTCCACTCTATAGGCTATATGCAGAGAGAAGTTGGGTTGGGATAATAAATGAGCTGAATCTAATAAGCTTTGCATTAGTTATTTCCACAGCTCTGTGTCTTGTTCAACAGACATAAGAGCTAATGTTACAGAAAATACCTCGTGTATGTTTGAATATGTGTGTTGGTTTACAGTATGTGGTGACGGGTCAGAAGGAATCATTACATACCATATATTGACCATTTAATCTAGGCTTCCCTTTTTTCAAGTTCAGTACCTGCAGACAGGCATACGAGTATAGCCTCAGTTACTAAGATTGCGCAAGTCCCCGGTAACCAAAACAACGTGAAATGTGGTTCAAGACCACGACTATATTTTGTGTTTCTATTGGTCCTTTTCATAGTGAACAGACCCAGTTTAATTTCCCGATCCTCTTTAAAATTGACTTTGATGAGACCTTGGTGAGGAATGAGAAATGTCAGTTCCGAGCTTATAACATGCACTGAAAGCGTTATCGGTGGCAATGTGTATATCCAGCCTCTTGGTGCAGGGTGTTGTGCTAATGTGTGTTGGAATGTGCCTGTTAGCAAGAGAGAGAGGGGTAGTCCTGCAGCATCTGGCATACTTGTATGTCACCTCGACGCGAATCTCACGAACATGTTCCCAACGGGCGGGTCAACAGAACTACAAGATTAGGGTGCGCAGGCTGGTGTAACGTGGGAGTGCATTGTGCTCTCACACGTGAGACTACATGTTTGCCTGGAAGGACGCGACTATAATGGGATAATTTGACTACACACGGCGCCATATGTAAGAACAGAATGCGTTATCCTATTTTCGAAGTTACAGTCTTGCCCATGTGTAGCAGAAGAGCACATCGTAATGCAACAACTGTCACATGATTCCACTGGCTTATGAAGTTTTTAAAGGGCTTGAAAAAGAATTTTTCCTCTGGGTTCACTTACACCTCAGATAACTATTGGAGTATACCTTTTGTCATACAGGTCCCTTAGACTCAAGTTACAGCTTGTCAGTAAGATATCAGAAAATTTCTTGAGAGAGAGAGAGAGAGAGAGAGAGAGAGAGAGAGAGAGAGAGAGAGAGAGAGAGAGAGAGAATCACTCAAGTTCTCATTTTATTTGGACATCAATCAGTCTAAAAACATACTTCACCAACACATCTTTTTATTTTACAGCCCGTCTGCTATTTTCCTTGCAAGTATATCTTCCGAGGCTGCTTTAAATATCCCTTATGTATTGGCATCTGTTGACCATCTAAAACTTACATATTCTTCAGCAGTATGGATGAATACAATGAAATCTGAACCTGTAATTCTCCGTCCCCACCCACCTCCAAGTGGTGAGAGTTGGCCTCATCAGTGAAGGAGCAACTTCCAAGCGATGACAATAATTTTGGAAGTAAGAGTAAAGTTTTGCGGTTCACGGGGAGACGTCAAAAGTCTTAAGCCGAACTGGGTAAATGGCTTCCTGGAACATAAAGAGACCAGCATCACACGCCCACACAGACGGACATACTGTACACAAACACATCCATTTGTTTCCCCCAGCACACACACACACACGCACCATTACATACCCTCTCACCGCCGCGCCAATCACTCTAACAGTCTTCCACACCAGTTTGTTTCCCTGACGGCCATTATGTCCACATCATTCTGCGCTGACGCTCCCTTCAAGTTTATTGTCATCCCAAACGAAAATATTTCACTCTTGCAATTTCTTACCAGCACTGGTAGATTCATGAAGACGAGGTCAAGGGTCCTGTATGACTGGACCACATGAGGTTTTCTCTCTTTCATTCCGTTCGTTCTTCCGTCCGTCAGTTCTTTCGTGTAGTGAAGGCCGCATTAATAAACCTGTTTTGATAAATGATATTGCCAAACGAATCTTCTCATGCTAAGAGTGTGCCCTCGTCTTAGTGGTCGCCAGTGTCAGGACAACCCCAAGATCGCAGTGACAAAATCAGGTCAGTGTTATCAAGCTTATTGTTTTTTTTTTTTTTAAACAAGAGTATGGATGTTGGAGAGGACGCTCAGAATACTGTAATTTATGCCCGCATCGCAATTTTTATGCAGCCCACTGGATATAACAAACTGCCCCCCCAAAAAAAATATTATATACACTCCTGTGACGGTACCTCGTGAGTTGCTATAGGTAGGCAGGGAAAGAAGCAGGCAGTAAGGTAGGCAGGCACGTTGGTAGGGAAGTAGGTAAGGAGGCAGGTGGGCAGGTAGCTAGGCAGGGAGTTAGGTAGGTACAATAGGTAGTTAGGTAAACAGTGAAGTAGGTAAGGCAAGAAGTAGGAATGCAGTTAACATGACAGAGGTAGGTAGATAGGTAGAAGGAATGTAAGTAGGGTAGACAATTATATATAGGTAGGGAGGTAGTTAGAGAGGTAGTCAGGGAGGGCGGGTGAGGAGTAGATAGGAAAGGAGGGAGGCAGGTAGTCAGGCTGGTGGACAGGTAGGTAGTAGTTAGGCCGGCGGAGATATAGGCAGGGATAGAGGTTGGCAGGGAGATTGACATGTAGGGAAATACGTAGGTAGGTAGGTAGAGAGGGAGGTAGCAGGGAGGTAGTTAGGCTGGGAGGTAGAAAAGGAGATAGGCAAGGAGTATGTAGAACGATCGGTAGGTAGGGAGACCCAGAGATAGGAAGACAGAGATGTGCAAGATGAAGTTGGTGGTAGGTGCGACCGTCCATCATCCACTCACTAGATGTGGTGCTGCCTCTCTCTCTCTCTCTCTCTCTCTCTCTCTCTCTCTCTCTCTCTCTCTCTCTCTCTCTCTCTCTCTCTTTGTAAATATGCACTGAGTGACAGCCAAAATGGTTTTCCCGCATCCCATGAAACCATTTACTACGCTGCATTGTTGCCATATAACCAAATGACGCCCGGTGGTTTAGTGGATTAAGGCGTTCCATCTGAAGGGTTTCTTGCTCGTGTAATGCCACTCGGGGACAGGTAAAGCTGGACACCATTGCCTTAAATGTCTGGACGGGGCAGCCGAGCCAGGGACCCCTTCACTAATCTTTTTATGGGGCACTATGGGATTGGATGATGAAGCTGATGATGAGGATACTGATGATGATGATGAAGCTGACGATGAAGAAAATGATGATGATGATGATGATGAAGCTGACGATGAAGAAAATGGTGATGATGATGATGATGAAGCTGACGATGAAGAAAATGATGATGATGATGATGAACAAACACCTTAATACCTCCCAGTGAAAGGATTCCATAGTGTAAACAGGGTGGATGAGAAACTTGACATCTGTGCATAAAGAAATATCCGTTGTACAAGACCCAGACGCTACAACTACTGTAGTTTATTTAACAAATTTTTCGTCCGAGTTTAATAGCACAAGGCTCTCCTCCCGTTGTCATTCGTCTCGTGTAGGCTATTGCTGTTACCTCTTCCTCTCTTCCTTGCCTTATAAACGCTTCCTTTCTCCTTATCTTCCTTATCCCTTCCTTTCCGAGTCTCTCTCCCTCTGCCCTCTTCTTTCCTTCTCTCTCCCGTTGACCTAGACTCTTCTCTTCTTTCGCCCTTCCAATAATTGACTTTCTCTCTCTCTCTCTCTCTCTCTCTCTCTCTCTCTCTCTCTCTCTCTCTCTCTCTCTCTCATTTCTTTCTTTTCCCATTCTTGTGAATCTTTCTAATATTCATCTCTCTTACAATAATGTTCATTACCTATGGAGAGGAAAACGGATAAACCTAACGGTTTCCAAACATTTAGTCATGACGACCGTTAACTTCCAAATATTGTGATAGCAGACCCCCCCCCCTCCTTTAAGACATTGTTTGCATGTAGTTAATAAAAAGTATTGTTTACCTTGTACATTCTATACTTTTCACTTTTGAAGTGATGGAAAAACGATTGATTCCATGAAAAATGCCTTTTTTTTATCGTTTTTTGTTTGTCACTCTGAAGATTTGTAAATATATCTTTGCAGGGCGTTAAATTCATGAAAATATTTGTCTGCAATAAAATCAGGATGTGAGAACTCATTTAGTTTTGTGTCAATGAATAATAATAATAAGAGCAGCAAGGACAATAAATATTACACCTCCCAATATACCGAGCATAACGCAACTGCTGATGTGCTGAAGGCCACACATGTTGGAATGCTCTGCAGAATCGATGTATAAAGATTCGTAATTATATACCCTCTTCATCGATTTATTTACGATGTGCATAAATCATGAACTATTGCATAAAGACTAAGTTCACTATTAACAAAACAAGAGATAACTATAAATGCTACTCTCATATCGTTCTCAACAACAATACGAACTTTTTTCTAACTACTTAAATCTATCACTATTAGGCGGTGCCCACCCTTGCCCGTTGTATACCCCCCCATGTCTGCATAGAAGCAATTTGTCTGTGCCTACCCCGTCTGTTATTACGGCGTCTCGTTAAAGAAAGGTAAATTGTAAGATATAATGTCTCGGAGGAATAACCTTACCACATTGAAGGACTGGTAGTAGGTTGAAATAGACAGATTGATAATGAAGCATGCTTAGGTAAATGGAAAAAAATATATATTTGTGTTTATCTAGGTCAAGAAAAAAAAGTATTTCTATCAATTTCAGTCTTCAAAAAGGCGTAAAGAAGCTCGGCAAGCCTCCCGCTGTGCCTCTAATATTAATATTCATGAAGTCAAAACGACTCGTCTCACTCCGTTTACTTAGCCAAGAAAAAGTGTCCAGACAAATTTGAAAGAAAAACGACTGCACGGTGCAGTTAACTGGTTCTTCAGGATTTCTTGCTTGGCTTAAATGAATATTAATTGAACTCTTCAAAGGCTGTCGGACCCGGCAGTTCTCTCACTCACCATTTTCATCTGCTACCACTCTCCTTTTCCTCCTCCTCCTCCTCTTCCTCCTACTCTTCCCTCTCCTTTCTCTTCGCTTGCTCCCACTCTCATCACTTGCATCATCTACATTCGCTTGTCTCTCTCCAATTGCGTGGCTAACTTGATCTTGTCCTCAAATTCTGTTAAGTTTCCCTGTTTTAAAAACTTGCAGTCACGGTCTCTGTAAAGGGAAACGGAAGGTTACTCATAAAGTAAGTTTGACATAGCTATGTAAACTGGGCTTCACATGAGAGAAGAATTAATAATAAAATAGGTAACTGATATGGCAAGTAAAGTAGATAACAATACAAAAATAAGGAAGAGAAAGTTGAAGGGCAGGCCAGACAAGGAAGACTGGAAAAAACAGAGGCATGAGGACAGCACTGCACGCGGGCAGGAGAGAGAGAGAGAGAGAGAGAGAGAGAGAGAGAGAGAGATCAAAATCTCATATTATTTGAACCATCAATCTGTCAAAAAATGTCACCAACGCATTTTTGATAATACATCCCGTCTTCCATTTTCTCTGCAAGTATATATTCCGAGACTGTTTTATACATTCCTTATGCATTGGCATCTATCCCTACTTCAACAGCAGGGATATATACAGTACAACGAAATTTGAACCTGTAATTCTCCGTCTTCACCCACCTCCAAGTGGTGAGAGTTGGTCTGAACATTGTAGGAGCAAGTTCAAAACAGTGACAGTAATTTGGGAAGTAAGAGTAAAGTTTTGCGGTTCAGTGGAGACGTCAAAAGTCTTAAGCCGAATCGGGTAAATGGCTTCCTGGAACATAAAGAGACCTGCATCACCCGCCTACACAGAAGCACATACTGTACACAAACACATTCATTTGTTTCCCCCCAGCTCTGTAATCATACTCACGCACCATTACATACTCTCTCACCTCTGCGCCAATCACTCTGACCTCAGTCTTCCACACTACTGTAGTTTGTTTCCCTGACGGCCATTATGTCCACATCACTCTGTGCTGACGCTCTCTTCACGTTTATTGTCAGCCCATACGAAAATATTCCACTCTTCCCCAATTTAGTACCAGCGCTGGTAAATTCCTGAAGATGATGCCAAGGGTCCTGTATGACTGAGCTAGATGAGATTTTCTGTTTGTCTGTCCTTCCGTCCGTTCGTCCGTTCTCTCGTGTAGAGAAGGCCGCATTTATGAACCTAGTTTGATGACTGAGGTGCCAAATGGATCTTCTCAGGCTAACAGTGTGCCCTCGTCCTTGTGGTCACCAGTGTCAGGGCAACCCCAAGGTCACTGACAAAGGAAGGTCAATGTCATAAAGCAATTTTTTAACAAGAGTATGGTTACTGGGAAGGACAGTAATTTATGTCCGCATTGCAATTTTCGTGCAACCCACTGGAAATAACAAACTGCCAAAAATTTTATATACAATCCTGTGACGGTACAGTCTCCAGCAAAAGTCGAGTGACCGGCTTGACGAGCATGTTGGTATATGTGGCACTGCCGCACCCCTAGTTTCAACCCCTCCCGTCCCCTCCCTCGTTCCCACTCATTCGTCTACCCTCCACGCTCCCCACATTCAAGGGCAAGAGAGTAAGGCCTACTCACATTGTCTCAACCACTCTTCCATCATCCATTTGTCTTGGGAAATAATGGTTTTGTTATGATAACGAATAAAAACACATTACACAGTTTTTTACTCCATAGTATAGTTATTTATACACCATGCTCTGAACGCAGGGTGTTATAAAATAGTAGTATATTCGCATGATAGTGAGGTCTGTAATCATACAATTTATCATTTTGATGGTTGTATCCAGTCAGCGTGTAACATTAAACAGTCGGAAGCTATAAGTAGATGTTTGTAGTGGTCGGTGGTGTGCTCCTTCCCTTACTCGACGTAATCACTGTTACTTTACAGACGCTATTATTGGCCATTACCATTAGTTACTACTAATACTCCATGCTTGTTAATAGCAAAGTGTTGTTGATAAGTAAAACACATGATCAATATTATCTTGGTTATTGATGTCTTAATACATGATATCGGATAACGTTGGGCAACAAGGACTGGATGACGGCTTGTTTGGTGGTTAAACTGCCTAAGCTGGTCAAGCCGAGGCCATGACGTAGTTGCTGGCATTACCAAAGGTCAGTCAATATTTAGATGCCATTCATTGCTGCTGACAGTATTATAGGTATCAAGGTCAATTTCATACACAGGACAGCCAACAGTAGAGTGAGTCGCGTAGTGTGCTGACCCCGTGCACACCATACAACCAGGGCCGGATTACCAGGTATAGGCAAATTGGGCAACTGCATACAAAGCCACGGCCTGACACAGGCCATCCAGACTTCCAGAGCGGAATAAATACACGCTTTGGGCGTCCAAATAAGTGCCATCATCCATCACGCCATCAAAAAAGGCCATTATAGGTCATGCCAACAGTTCACTGGAAATAACGGAAAAAAAGAGATCTATATGTTGCAGGCCAACCGTCTGCATTGCCTACCAAGCCACAGCATGGTTAATCCGGCGCTGCATTCAGTTAACCCCCTCCACCCCTTGCCTCTGCTACTTATCGCCACTCACTCCAGCACGAGACCCGCCACCACCTGATAACAATATCAGGAATATAACCTTGCCTTATATAGTTATAACTACAATAGGGTGTAATTTGCTATTCACACGTTTATAACACGACGTATTTCGAAAAAGGTAACCAATAACTAAATTGGCCAAATGGATGATCTGCAAAGTAACCAAACAAACTTGTCTCGATTGCAGCTTACGCTAATCAACATTATCGTGTCATACAACAGACAATTCAGTTTATTCGTTTTCAGCGACAACGTTTTCAACAAAGGTTTGACGAGTTACAGTTCACACTGGTTAGTGTTACTTATAGCAACATAATAGACGTAGCGGTCAGGTTAACCTTATGATTATTTGCTCTTCAACTTGTGTACCATGTCTGTTACTTCTTTCCTCTGTCTTTGTGTGGTCATGGTTTTTCCCATTAACTATCGTCAGCTGAAACGTCAATTGCCTCAGAGAGGGAAGGATGTTAAAATGGACAAACAGTTTTGGTTACGCAAATATTTAATAAGGAAGACTAACTGATTACCGGTATGTTTAAGAATACATTTTAAAACGATATGAAATAAAGGGGTCAGACATTCGATTTATATGATAATGGAATGTTGTGGGTAACTGGGGGAGTGATAAAGTAACCCT
Organism: Coenobita brevimanus; assembly: GCF_032717465.1. NCBI lineage: Eukaryota > Metazoa > Arthropoda > Malacostraca > Decapoda > Coenobitidae > Coenobita > Coenobita brevimanus. Next base: position 13,285,211 of record NC_136959.1, read on the forward strand.
GTCAACACTGAGTAGGACCATCCACCACCTTTGCTATCGCCCTGTTCCAGTTGCCCTTCAATAACATGTGGTATAGTGACAATAGCGAATGTTTCACTAGAGATCTAGTGTTTTAGCCTGACTTACCCTGCAAAGGTAAAGGCTACGTTCAAACTAATGTATTATAATGCGCTATTGCATTACATATCTGACTGAATAACATTTAGAAAAAAAAGTCTTACTGTGTACTGATCATTAAATGTTTATTTGCAATACTGTTAAACTTAAATATCACTATTATATGGTGCGGTAGACAGTATTGTAATGCACACTTCATGGTGATAATAAAGGCGTATTTATGAGCATTGGTGGAAAACACACACACACACACACACACACACACACACACACACACACACACACACACACACACACACACACTATCCATCCAGGGCAGAACCCTCGACCCAGGGCCCATTTCCCTCTCCCCATGACCCCACCACAACGTGTGACGGCCAGCTACCTGTCCCCCACACACCACCGACCACTACAAACATCGTCTTATAGCTTCCGACTGTTTAATGTTACACACTGACTGGATACAACCGTCAAAATGATAAATTGTTTGATTACAGACCTCACTATCATACGAATATATTACTATATCACCCTGCGTTCAGATCGTGGTGTATAAATAACAATACTACGGAGTAAAACACTGTGTAATGTGCTTTTATTCGTTATCATAACAAAACCATTTCCCAAGACAAATGGATGACAGAAGAGTGGTTGGGGCAATGCGACAAGGCCTTACTCTCTTGCCCTTGGATGTGGGGAGTGTGGAGGGTAGACAAATGAATGTGAACGAGGGATGGGGGGGGGGGTGAAACTGTGGGTGGGGCGGTGCCACATATACCAACCTTCTCGTCGAGCCGGTCGCTCGATTTTTGCTGGAGACTGTACCTCCTGAGTTGCTATAGGTTGGCAAGGAAGGAAGTAGGCAGTGAGGTAGGCAGTCACGTAGGTAGGGAAGTAGGTTAGGAGGCAGGTGGGGAGGTAGCTTGGCAGGGAGGTAAGTAGGTACAGTAGGTATTTAGGTAAACGGTGAGGTAGGTAACTAAGAGGTAGGTATGCAGCTAGCTAGACCGAGGTAAATAGATAGGTAGGAAGGAAGGTAAGTAGGTAAGCAGTTAAATAGGAAGGGAGGTAGATAGGGAGATAGTCAGGGAAGTAGGATGAGGAGTAGATAGGAATGGCGGTAGGTAGGTAGTCAGGTTGGTGGGCATAGTAAGTAGTTAGGTTGGCGGGGAGACAGGTAGGGCTAGAGGTAGGTAGGGAGATAGGCATGTAGGGAAATATGTAGGTAGGTAGGTAAGTGAGGGCGGTAGGCAGGGAGGTAGTGTAGTTAGGCTGGGAGGTAGGAAGGGAGATAGGCAAGGAGTATGTAGGGAAGTCGGTATGTAGGGAGACCCGGAGGTAGGTAGGTAGGTAGGCAGAGAGGTGCAAATATGCTAAATGATGAAGCTGGTGGTAGGTAAGAGTGTCCATCATCCACTCGCTAGATGTAGTTCTGCCTCTCTCTCTCTCTCTCTCTCTCTCTCTCTCTCTCTCTCTATTGGTAAATGTACACCGATTGACAGGCAAAATGGTTTTCCCGCATCCCACGAAGCCATTTACTACGCTGCATTGTTGCCATATAACCAAATGACGCCTGGTGGTTTAGTGGATTAAGGCGTTCCATCTGAGGAGTTTCTTGCTCGCGTAATGCCACTCGGGGACAGGTAACGCTGGACAGTATTGCCTTAAATATCTGGAAGGAGAAGCCTAGGCCGGGACCCCTGTACTAATTTTTATATGGGGCAAAATGGGATTGGATGCTGATGATGCTGATGCTGATGATGAATATAATGATGATGATGAACTTACACCTTAATACTTCCCAGTGAAAGACTCTCATAGTGTAAAAGGGTGGCTGAAAAACTTGACATCTGTGCATAAAGAAATATTCGTTGCACAGGACCCAAGCGTGGCAACAAACAACTACTGTATTTTATTTAACAAATTTCCCTTCCGAGGTTAACAGCTCTAGGCTCTCTCTCTTCATAGGTCTCGTGTAGGCTATTGCTGTTACCTCTTCCTCTCTCCTTGTCTTGTAAACTCCTCCTTTCCCCTTATCTTCCTTATCCCCTCCTCTCCGAATCTTTCTCCCTCTTTGCCCTCTCCTTTCCTTCTCGTTCCCATTGATCTAGATTCTTCTCTCCTTCCACCACTCCAACACTTTGCGTCTGTTTCCTCCCTCCCTCTCTCTCTCTCTCTCTCTCTCTCTCTCTCTCTCTCTCTATTTTCCCATCTTTGTGAAGCTTTCTAGCACTCAACTGTCTTACATTAGTGCTCATTACCTATATAGAGGAAAATGGATCACTATAGCAGTTTCCAAACATTTAGTCATGACGACCGTTAACTTCCAAATATAGTATTGTGATAGCGACCCCTGCCCCACCCCCGTCTACCACACTGTTTGCAAATAGGCAATAAGGAAGAACAGTTTTTACGGTGTTTATTTTATACTTTTCACCACTTCAGTGACGATATAAGTATTGTTTGAAAAATACCCTTTTAAAACTTTTTTTCAGTCTGAAGATTTGTAATTATATCTTTCCAAAGCGTTAAATTCATGAAATTTTTTATCTGCAATGAAATCAGAACGTGAGAACTCATATATTTTTGTGTCAATGAAGAATAATAAGAAGAACGACAAGGGTAATTAATATTATAGCTCCCAGTATCCCGAGCATAACGCACCTGCTGATGTGCTGACGGCCACACATGTTGGAATGTTCTGCATAATCGTTGTACAAAAATTCGTAATTTTATACCCTCTTCACTGATTTACTTACGAACTGCGCAAATGATGAACTATTGCATACAGACTAAGATCATAACTGCAAAACAAGAGACAACTATAAATGCTACTCCCATATCTTTCTCAACAGAAATACGAACTTTTTCCTTCTACTTCTTAAATCTTTTACTATTAGGCGGCGCCCACCCTCGCCTGTTGTATGCGCCCCCATGTCTATATAGTGGCATTTTATCTGTGGCTACCCCGTCTGGGATTACGGCGTCGGGTTAAAGATAGATAAACTGTGAGATATATTGTCTTGAAGAGAGATCCTTATCATAATGAAAGAATGGTCGTAGGTTGAAATAGACAGATTGATAATGAAGCATGCTTAGGCAATGGAAAAATATATATTTGTGTTTATCTAGATAGAGAAAAATTATTTGTATTAATTTCAGTTTTCAAGATGACGGAACGAAGCTCCGCAAGCCTCCCGCTGTGCCACTTAATAATAATATTCAGGAAGTCAAAAGACTCGTCCCACTCCGTTTACTCAGCCAAGGAGAAGTATCCAGACAAATTTGAGGGAGAAAATTACTGCACGGTGCAGGTAACTGGTTCTTCAGGATTTCTCGCTTGGCTTAAATACATATTAATTGAACTCGTCAGGGGCTGTCGGACTCGGCAATTCTCCCACTATTTTCATCTGCTTACCACTCTCCTCTTCCTCTTCCTCCTCCTGCTCTTCCCTCTCCTTTCTCATCGCTTGCTCCCATTGTCTTCACTCGCATCATCTACATTCGCTCCTCTCTCTCCAGTAAGGGAGCGTCCACACGTGTGCTCGAACAAGCCCTGGCAACATGTAAGCAACACAGTAACGAACACGCTGCAAACATGCTGAGAACAGCAGCGTCCAGATCATGTTGGCAACATCGTGATGACATCTCAGCTGCCTGGTATGGACACACTTATGCCATTGCCTCTGCTGCCTGTGTTCGAAGCTGCACTGAAACATGTTTGCATACATCTGACCTAATACTGCTGGATACATTTATCCAAACGTGTTCCCAGCTGTGTTGCCAACATATGTTCGAGGGCACGTGTGGACGCGCCCTAACGTGACTAACTTGAACTTGTCCTCAGATGATGTTAAGTTTCTCTGTTTCAAAAACTTGCTGTCACGGTCTCTATAAAGAGAAACGGCAACTTATAAAGTAAGTTGACAGCTATGTAAACTGGGCTTCACATGAGAGAAGATTTAGTAACAAAATAAGCAACTGGTAGAAAACAATCACAAAAAAGGGAAGAAAAACTTGATGGGCAGGCCAGACGATGAAGCCTGGAAAACAGAGGCATGAGGACAGCACTGCACCCAGGCAGGAGAGAGAGAGAGAGAGCACTCTATGGGACTACAGCTTTGGTACTTCATCCAAACGACCATCACCCTTATTTCCCCAACCAGATACAATGAGAATGGACGAGAGCCCAGGGAGGACTAAAGCAATAAGTTCCACAGAGGTAGGCCAAATAGACCTGTCCCGTTACTGTTTACTCAGAATAAATATGTTGAGGGGAAATGTGTATGAGGGAGGACGCCTTGGATGAGCGGGAGGAGGTAAATATTGATGAAGGTAGTGAGTTGTAGAGGCGATGTTCCTGAAGCCATCCTAGAGTAGGCATCAGGTCATAGGTATAATGATATCATAGGTGGGTGAGTGAGTCAGCTGTTACAACACACACACACACACACACACACACACACACACACACACACACACACACACACACACATCAGCTCATGTGAGTATTCCGGAGGTGTGCCGCCCCTGGATGGTTTGTAACAAGTCAGAGTTTCACAGGTTGACGGGTCATACGTGGGTGAATTTAAGAAAATAATGATTTATCGTAATACTTACAGTAAGGTAATATTTAACGCAGCACACACAGGCACATAGGCTACTCTCGCACTCTCTCTCTTCTGGAGGAAGTTGTCCTTATTTGTGTGTGTGTGTGTGTGTGTGTGTGTGTGTGTGTGTGTGTGTGAGAGAGAGAGAGAGAGAGAGAGAGAGAGAGAGAGAGAGAGAAGGAAATCAGTTGTTGCTTGCAGATGGTATAACGATGGTCTCAGAGTCATTAGTTAAGCTTCAGTAGATAGCCTAGTTCTGCATTTCAAAGAGTGTACTGGAGAAGGAAATTAAAAGTGAATGCAAGAAAGGAAAATGGCATGGTGTTGTGGAAGACAGAGATGAAAGATAATTATGTGAGCGACTTTAAATGGGGAAGAGTTGGAGGAAGTGAGCTGTGTTTGCTCTTTCTTTTTCTTTTTACTGTTTGTAGCAATATATCAAACACAAGGACTTTACGTACCTCATAGGCTTGGAGAGAAGGTAAAAGTATTACACAGCCCTGCGTCCTGGACAAAAAATTTGAAGATTTAATATATAAAAAAAATAAAAAAAACGTATTGATCTTACATATTTTGAAGGTGCTGATTTCAGAAATAGAATTAGCACAGAACGTCCATTTAAATCACAAAACTCAAGTAAGAAAAGTAATAGAATTTTTCAAAATAATAGTGTTAGAGTGAAAAAAAAAAAGGACAAATCTATATGATAAAATCAGTTCTCTCTCCCTCTCTCTCTCTCTCTCTCTCTCTCTCTCTCTCTCTCTCTGTAAATATACACTAAGTGACAGCCAAAATCGTTTTCCCGCATCCCATAAAACCATTTGCTACGCTGCATTGTTGCCATATAACCAAACGACGCCTGGTGGTTTAGTGGATTAAGGCGTTCCATCTGAGGGGTTTCTTGCTCGCGTAATGCCACTCGGGGACAGGTAAAGCTGGACACCATTGCCTTAAATGTCTGGACGGGGCAGCCGAGCCAGGGACCCCGTCACTAATCTTTTTATGGGGCACTATGGGATTGGATGATGAAGCTGATGATGAGGATAATGATGATGATGATGACGCTGATAATGAAGATGATGATGAACTTACACCTTAACACCTTCCAGTGAAAGGATCCCATAATGTAAAAGTGTGACTGAAAAGCTTGACATCTGTGCATAAAGAAATATCCGTTGTACAGGACCCTAGCGTGGCAACAAACAACTACTGTATTTTATTTAATACATTTCCCATCCAAGGTTAACAGCTCAAGGCTCTCTCCACCCATCGTCATCGGTCTCTTGTAGGCTATTGCTGTTACCTCTTCCTCTCTTCCTTGCCTTATAAATGCCTCCTTTCTCCTTATCTTCCTTATTCCCCTCCTTTCAGAGTCTTCCTCTCTGCCCGCCATTTCCGCCATTTTCCTTCTCATTCCCTCTAACCTAGATTCTTCTTTTCTTCCTCCTCTCTAACAAATGGTTTCTTTTTCCTCTCTCTCTCTCTCTCTCTCTCTCTCTCTCTCTCTCTCTCTCTCTCTCTCTCTCTCTCTCTCTCTCTCTCTCTCTCTCTCTCTCTCTCTCCCCTTCTTTTCCCATCTTTGTAAAGCTTTCCAGTAATCATCTCCCTTACATTAATGCTCATTACCTATATAGAGGAGACTGGATAAAATTAGCGGTTTCCAAACATTTAGTCATAACGACCCTGTTATGAGTCCATATTATAATTACAAATCATGATAGATAGATAGATAAATAGATAGATAGAGAGACAGATAGAAGCAGGAAGTCGGATGATGAGAAGGTACTGTGTCTGCGAGAATAGAGCAATGCTAAACATGCTTACACACTCTTAACTCAAGGAATGCTTTATAGGCACACGACAGCGCCTAGTGACCATACACACACATACACACATACTCACACACAGGCTTCTAGAACTTTTCACTCACAAGGAACACACGTGATACGTCTCCTGTTTCACCAGAATTTAGGAAAGAGAGGGCAGAAGGAAGCTAGCGATAGATCAGACAGGTCGCAGGGAGAAGGGCTTAGCAACTTGAGAGAGAGACAGAGAGAGCGAGACAGAGAGATAGCTAGCGGGACTCTACTTTATACTTCACTCTGTGTGAGAGACTCTGTTAATATTTCCAAGCAAATAAAAATAGTCCCATACTATTCTTTACCTCTCCTGTCATTACATGACAAATGGGAACTCAAGATTATCTACTTACAAAACAACTCAAGTATAACAACCGCTCGTCCACAAGTCTAATATATATAACTTCTCTACAAGTAACTACAAAGTTTATATGACATTTGGTAGCAGCGAACGTATACGAACCTCGTCTACGAATCAACAGTGAATTCCTACAAAATATCAAGATTGAAAAAAAAAAAAAAAAACTCTCACAACCAGTTCCTGACAGTTCTCTCCAACCCCCCCTCCGTCTCCCCGATCATCACGCTGATGTAGAGGTGAAGAGGTCACAGGACGCCTTGCCAGTAGTTTAACAACATATTGATACAAACAATCTTGCAACTTGTACGACGAACCAACGAACTACAACCATCTACAATCAACTACAAGTAACAACTCTACAAGTCGTCTGTATAATCTTCTACACGCACCTACAAGTAGCGGCAGTCTTCATCCTACAACGAGTAAATCACAAGAAAAAAGGACCACGAATACCTCGAGGAAGAAAAACGGAACAAACAAACGAAGAGTGAGACACGACTCATAACTCATCTTACTCACTCGTCTTCACTCAAGTTACTCATCGCTACTCATTCACTCACCACAGCTACCAGTGTGGGAAGTCGACGTCATCATGCGTGCTTGCTGAAAAGACGCCACGTCGGTCAACACACCACCTGCACCACCACCCACACCATTTCCCACCACGGTAAAAATTAGTGAGTTACATAGTTACTTCATTTATACAATACACAGTGATAGACAATAAGCTTCTGCACAAACATATAAAACGTGCTGTATAGTTACAGCTTAAATACACATACTTCAGTTATCTGCATAACTCAAACACTAAATAATCACCAACAATAAATATTTTACACTGTATATATTCATTCATTTATTATAACATTTATTTACTACCAACGAGTGTTACCATTTATACCTACATAAAATACGTGTTGCATACATACAGCTATACATTATTATATCTACAAAGTGATAAAGAAAATATACCATCGCAGTCACTCAGTGAGCGATTAAAATAACTGTATTAAACATTTATTAATTAATGCTACCTAGTGGAAACAGATAAATTAAGTTACAAGGTATACTAGAAAAAAAAAAAAAAAGGCCAACACAAATGCCGTTAGCAAGAGTGAACATCTTCAACACAATCGTGAAGACAATGATTTCCACACAGTGCTGACACACATATTACCCACGATAGGTACAGGTGAACAACAAGTCAGTGTGTATAGTTAATACTGTATATAGTGTATATATATATATTTTTTATATAAAATAACAAAATATGGGACTATATAATATCATTTTCAGTAATACCTGTGCAATATAAACTAAACTTTAAAAAAGTATCCCAAGGAAATCAGCCAGTAATTATGCAGCCATGAACAACATACAAAAGGCGTACACGAGCGAAGAAAAACAAACTATAGAAAAACAATACATACAAAAAAAAAAGAAAGAAAAAGTAAGAAAGAAAAAAGAGAAATAGAGTAAGATCACATAACAAACAAATGAATATAAGTGTAAGTGTTACTACAAATGCCAAAATACCACATAAACTACAAACAAAAAAGCAAATTGTTGTCTCCACAAGCAAGTGGCATGGCACATCATCACATAAACTCCTTCTATAAGTGAAACAAAAAAAGCAGATTGTTGTCTCCACGAGCTAGTGGCATGACACATCATCACTATCATCGACCGCAGCGTGACCGGATTCATATGTCAGGACTGCAATTATTACAATTATGTAACGACAAGCGATTGCATTATGTTACACTTGCTACAGTTATGTAACTACAAACGATATGTAACAATTATGTAACGACAAACGATTGCATTATGTTACACTTCCTACAATTATGTAACTACAAACGATATGTACCATTTATGTAACAGTTGCATTAACAAGATGTAACTTTTATGTAACTTTAACTACAATTATGTAACTACAAACGATATATAACAATTATGTAACTCCATATTATAATTATGTAACGACAAACGATTGCATTATGTTACACTTGCTACAATTATGTAACTACAAACGATATGTAACAATTATGTAACGACAAACGATTGCATTATGTTACACTTGCTACAATTATGTAACTACAAACAATATGTAACAATTATGTAACGACAAACGATTGCATTATGTTACACTTGCTACAGTTATGTAACTACAAACAATATGTACCAATTCATGTAACAGTTGCATTAACAAAATGTAACTACAGTTATAAGGCCAACACAATTATGCAGTACCACAATATTTTGTAACAATTCATGAAATGTTACAATTATGTATTACCACAATGTTAGTACAATATTATAAGTCATACAACTATAGCACAATTCTGTATTACCAGTATCATCATACAAGTTAGGTGAAATATTAGACATTACTAAAGTGATAACTCAATATGTAATGTATAACCTAGCAGTATTACCATTGCACAATTATATGCGTATGTCGGTTATACATACACATCTCACAAAATGTATACAACTTGTTTAAAATGTAATATTACTGAATAATCACTATTTACTATAAATATTATATGTATACAATATTATAATCAATATTATGTACTAATAGATTAGCATGTGTCAATGATAATTGCTGTCGGAGGTCCTTCAGCTGCGTGGACCGAGCATATGTTATGAGTCCATATTATAATTACAAATCATAATAGATAGATAGATAAATAGATAGATAGAGAGACAGATAGAAGCAGGAAGTCGGATGATGAGAAGGTACTGTGTCTGCGAGAATCGAGCAATGCTAAACATGCTTACACACTCTTAACTCAAGGAATGCTTTATAGGCACACGACAGCGCCTAGTGACCATACACACACATACACACATACTCACACACAGGCTTCTAGAACTTTCCACTCACAAGGAACACACGTGATACGTCTCCTGTTTCACCAGAATTTAGGAAAGAGAGGGCAGAAGGAAGCTAGCGATAGAACAGACAGGTCGCAGGGAGAAGGGCTTAGCAACTTGAGAGAGAGACAGAGAGATAGCTAGCGGGACTCTACTTTATACTTCACTCTGTGTGAGAGACTCTGTTAATATTTCCAAGACAAATAAAAACAGTCCCATACTATTCTTTACCTCTCCTGTCATTACATGACAAATGGAAACTCAAGATTATCTACTTACAAAACAACTCAAGTATAACAACCGCTCGTCCATAAGGCTAATATATATAACTTCTCTACATGTAACTACAAAGTCTTATATGACAACCCTTAACTTCCAAATATTGTGATAACGATCTCCCCCCCCCCCCCAACGACACTGTTTGCAAGTAGGTAATAAGAAAAGCATTTTTTACAGTGTTTGGTTTATACTTTTCGCCTCTGCAATGATGGTAAATGGACTGATTCCATGAGCAATGCCTTTAACCGTCCAGTCTGGAGATTTGTAAATATATCTCTGCAGAGCGTTAAATTCATGAAATTATTTACCTGCACTAAAATCAGAACGTGATAACTCATATATTTTTGTGTCAATGAAATACAATAATAAGAAGAACGGCAAGGGTAATTAATATTATACTTCCCAATATACCCAGCATAATGCAACTGCTGATGTGTTGACGGCCACACTGTTGCAGTAATCTGCAGAATCGTTGTATAATGATTTATGAGTATATTCCGTCTTCGTCGATGTATTTACGAACTGCATAAATCATGAACTATTGCACAAAGTCTAAGTTCATTAATTACAAAACAAGATATAACTATAAATGCTACTCTCACATCGTTCTCAACAAAAATCCGAACTTTTTTCTAACTACTTTTCAAATCTTTTACCATTAGGCGGCGTTCATCCTTGCCTGTTGTATGCGCCCCCATGTCTGCATAGAGGGAATTTATCTGTGCCTACCCCGTCTGGGATTACGGCGTCTGGTTAAAGAAAGGTAAATTGTAAGATATATTGTCTCAAAGAGATGACCTTATATCATTGAAGGACTGGTAGTAGGTTGAAATAGACAGATTGATAATGAAGCATGCTTAGGCAAATGGAACAATATAAATTTGTGTTTTTCTAGGTCAAGAAAAAAATTATTTGTATCAATTTCACTTTTCAAGACGACGGAACAAAGCTCGGCAAGCCTCGCGCTGTGCAGCTTAATATTAGTATTCAGGAAATCAAAAGACTCGTCCCACTCCGTTTACGCATCCAAGGAAAAGTATCCAGACAAATTTGAGAGAGAAAATGACTGCACGGTGCAGGTAACTGGTTCCTCAGGATTTCTTGCTTGGCTTAAATGAATAGTAATTGAACTCTTCAGAGGCAGTCGGACGCTGCAATTCTCTCACTATTTTCATCTGCCTACCACTCTCCTCTTCCTCCTCTTCCTCCTCCTCCTCCTGCTCTTCCCTGTCCTTTTTCTTCTTGCTCCCACTATCTTCACTTGCATCATCTACATTCACTCCTCTCTCTCAAATAAGAGCACGTTCACACGTGTGCTCGAACAAGCGCTGGCATCATGTAAGCAACACAGTAACGAACACGCTGCAAACATGTTGGGAACAGCAATGTCCAGATCATGTTGGCAACATCATGATGAAATTTCAGCTGCCTGGTATGGACACTCTTATCCCACCGCCTCTGCTGCCTGTGTTCGAAGCTGCACTGAAACATGTTTGCATACATCTGTCCAAATACTGCTGCATACATATACCCAAACATGTTGCCAGTTGTGTTGCCAACATATGTTCGAGGGCACGTGTGGAAGCGCACTAATGTAACTAACTTGATCTTGTCCTCAGATGATGTTAAGTTTCTCTGTTTCAGTAACTTGCAGTCACGGTATCTATAGAGGGAAACGGCAAGTTACTCATAAAGTAAGTTTAATAGCTATGTAAACTGGGCTTCACATGAGAGAAGATTTAGTAACAAAATAAGTAACTGGTATGACAAGTGTAGTAGAAAACAATCACAAAAAAGGGAAAAGAAACTTGAAGGGCAGGCCAGACAATGAAGACTGGAAAACAGAGGCATGAGGACAGCACTGCACCCAGGCAGGAGAGAGAGAGAGAGAGAGAGAGAGAGAGAGAGAGAGAGAGAGAGAGAGCACTCTATGGGACTACAGCTTTGGTACTTCATCCAAACGACCATCACCCTTATTTCCCCAACCAAATGCAATGAGAATGGACGAGAGCCCCGGGAGGACTAAAGCAATAAGTTCCACAGAGGTAGGCCAAATAGACCTGTCCCGTTACTGTTTACTCAGAACAAATATGTTGAGGGGAAATGTGTATGAGGGAGGACGCCTTGGATGAGCGGGAGGAGGTAAATATTGGTGAAGGTAGTGAGTTGTAGAGGCGATGTTCCTGAAGCCATCCAGAGTAGGCATCAGGTCATAGGTATAATGATATCATAGGTGGGTGAATGAGTGAGCTGTTACAACACACACACACACACACACACACACACACACACACACATCAGCTCATGTGAGTATCTTGGGGTGTCTGGCCTCTTGGTGGTTTGTGACAAGTCAGAGTTTCACAGGTTGACGGGTCATACGTGGGTGAATTTAAGAAAATAATGATTTAACGTAATACTTACAGTAAGGTAATATTTAATGCAGCACACACAGGCATATAGGCTACTCTCTTACCCTCTCTCTTCTGGAGAAAGTTGTCTTTATTTGTGTGTGTGTGTGTGTGTGTGTGTGTGTGTGTGTGTGTGTGAGAGAGAGAGAGAGAGAGAGAGAGAGAGAGTGGAAAGGAAATCAGTTGTTGCTTGCAAATGGTATAACAATAGTCGCAGACTCATCAGCTAAGCTTCAGTAGATAGCCTAGTTAATCAGCGTTTGAAAGAGTTTACTGGAGAAGGGAACTGAAGGTGAATGCAAGAAAGGAAAATGAACTGGTGTAGTGGAGAACAGAGCAGAAAAATAATTCTGTGAGTGACTTCTAATGGGGAAGATTTGGAGGAAGTGAGCTCTGTGTTTCCCCCTCCCCCCCCCCTTTTTTTTTTATACCGATTGTAGCAATATATGAAACACAGGGACTTTAACTAACTTATAGGCTTGCAGAGAGGGCAAAAGTATTACATAGCCCTGCATCCTGTAAAAGAAAAAAAATCTGGTTTGATGAAAATGTATTATTCATACGTATTTTGAAGGCGCTGATTTCTGAAATAAAGCAAGAATTAGCGTACAACGTCTATTTATATAACAAAACTCAAGTAAAAAAAGCAATTGATTTTTCTAAAATAGTACTGCTAGAGATTAAACTTTTTTTCTTTGATTAATGGCCATAAGTAATGACACTATCTCCTTGCAAACACCAGCAGTAGTCAGCCAACATGTTTGTTCTTACCTGATTTTCTTACCTTACCTTATTGTATCTTAACAGGAATGAGTCATGCTCGTACTGTCCAGTGTATTAACTCACTTTTATCATACATATCCTTAAATTTATTAATTGTTTTGGCACACACTATTTCATTCGGTAGTGCGTTCCACTGATCAATTCCCTATTTGGGAAACAGAATTTCCATACGTCCGTATCACCTCTCTTTGTATGTACTTCTTTTGCAGTGTCCTCTAGCTAATGCGTCCCCATAGGTTATATACTCATTTGTGTCTATTTTATCTTTCCCTGAGACGCATTAATATTGCTTAACCATGTCTCATCTTTTCTTTGTCTTCTGTAGTGTTGGTAGACTCAATTTTTCTATTCTTTCTTCGTAGCTTAGATCCCTTAAGCTTGGTACCCATCTTGTAGCGGCCCTTTGTACTTTTTCAGTCTTATCCATGTGGTTTTTTAGATGATTCCAGACTGCTGATGCATACTCCAGGGTTGGTCTGATGAATGATGTTATTATCTCTCTCAGCATGTCTTCAGTATGTATGTGAATGCTATTCGCATATTAGCAAGCAGTGTAAACATGTTTCGTAACGTCTCACTAATGTGGTCAGTAGGAAATAGTCTGTTATTGAAAATCACTCCTAGGTCCTTCCTGACTTATAATTTCAATGTTTTTTTTTTTTCCCACTTTTACGAGACCTAATTACATGACACTTGTCCACATTGAATTCCATTTGCCATTTATTGCTCCATTTATGAAGTTTATTTAAATAACAAAATTGCCTGCTTCGAAAGTGGAGTGACAAATATTTAAATGATTCTTGTGAAGTGTGTTCCATTATCTCCTTTTATCTTGGCTTGTAACCTTCCCAGTATTGACAGAATACTGATCAGTTGCCCAAGCCACAGGAAGCAAGACTTAGTTATAACCTGTCCCAACCATACTCTTTGTAACCTAGAAAAGAAAACTATCCCAACCCAATCCTACCTAACCTACTGTAGCTTAAATTATTTAAGAAGCCACCTAACTAGAATACCCTAATTTCACAACTAATATCTATCTATATAAATCCAGTCGCTTGTATTTTGGAACGAATGACCAAGATGGAACGGACCCCACGTCATTCTGTCCCCCGCCATAGGCTGCCCCTCTCCAACCTACACCTCCTCCTATATACATCTCTCCACCTCCTCCCTTTCCCTCTCTTTCTCACTCACATATACTCTCCAGTTAATACGACACATGATAAACTATTTCGATAATATTACCTTGTTTTCATTGTCAACAGAAATATCAATACAACCTAGCCATATTTCCTGAAAAATTTGCGCCTTCCTCTATAAAAAGCTTGCTCTTCATATTTTAAACTAATATGTAATCACTATGTTCCCAACATGACACAAGTTATTCCTAGAAACATTTTAACAACCCTTCACTTCACCACGAATTTCCTTCTCTCTCTCTCTCTCTCTCTCTCTCTCTCTCTCTCTCTCTCTCTCTCTCTCTGAGTACTAATAAACGGTGGCGGGGGTAGAGAGGTGGGTGAGGGGAAGTAATGAAAGGAGGGGGAAGGGGAAGTAATCAGCATAGGGGAGGAGGAAGTATAGGAACAATCAGAGAGGAGGAACATGAATCAAGATACGAGTAGATGGGTACGGTGAAAAATATGGAAAAGTTTGAATATGTAGTCTGTTGTCCTAAAAAAGTACTCTCTCTCTCTCTCTCTCTCACACACACACACACACACACACACACACACACACACACACATTACTGGCTCGTTTCACTCTGCTGTTTTTCGCCCACCCTCAGTCGTCCCCGTAGAGGTCATTGTCCAGAAATGTGAGAGGCAATAACAGTCAAGAGGAAGAGGTGTAGGCAGTGAGAGGCACGTAACTGATGTGGAGAGAGAGAGAGAGAGAGAGAGAGAGAGAGAGAGATTTCACTTGCTGACAGAACAAAGGAAGAGTATAATCTCACAAAGGGCATTTCGTGGATAATAATTGCCTTTCTTGGAGGTCTTTGTGTTAATCTTCAATATATAGTAACGCAGGAGAGCATATTCAGTGCTTTTTGACTGCTGATTGGCTCACCTTACGCCTGAGCAGTGAGAATTTTATTCACCTTCCAGCAATCACTCTTGCTTTTAATCTTGTCCTAGTTCCATATCTTCTTTCCATCCCTCTGTTGTTCGTTTTTTTTTTCTTATTCATCTAGAGATCTGTATACATACAAGATCACCGTTCCTTTATCCCTTCCTTCCCAATTATCGGTCTGACCTACTGGTTCCATTCCAGGCCATCCTCAAACTAACAGTTACAAGAATGAACGTTCCTTAATATTATACAAACTAACAGTTACAAGAATGAACATTCCTCAATATTATACTTCTACTTAACCAATGGCCTGCTTTTTCTCCTCTTTCAGTTCCATTCTTCCTCCCTATCACTTTTAGGTCTCTTTTGTTGTCCTTTCCACATTTCATCTGTCATAAAGTTTTCCTCCAGCAAACTATGATCAAAGACCAGATGTGAGGTGAAGGTGAGACTTGGTACTGGAATATTCTCACCTTTTCCTCTCCTTTTTGTTGATTCGTTGAAAGTCCAGCTCGTCTCAGTGGCCCACTATGTACTTATTCTTCCCTCTTATACTAATGAATTTCCAGTCCATCGTGTTCCATTTCACCTTCCAGCATGTACAAAAACACTTATCTATTAAAGCTGACATTTTCTATTGGTTCCGCGGGAAAATGCTTTCATGCGTTATTCTGCTGAACTTTCAATCATCCAATTCAAGATACTTTCTGTTACGTATTCAGTCATCATTGCATCTTAGTCTACCATCAGGCATATTGTTCCTGACATGATCCCTTCTGCTCATTCATGGTCTGTCTCTTATTTCTTTACTCGAATAACAATGAGACCAAAAGACCTTAAAGATGACGCTTGAGCCCTGATGCATCGCCCTCCCACATCGCCCTGCCTTCTGTGCGTCAAACGTCATTCATATGTAGCCAACCCATATCCAACACTTAGGAATACTAAATGATCCCTGGCAGGAATACTTGTGTTAATGTTCAAAGATTTTTTTTAAAAGGTTTGTATTTTTATCACTAACACTCAGTACAGAGAGTGAAGGTCAGTTCATTACAGGTTAACCACATGACTATATTTCTCTACTGTTAAGTGGTGCAGCGTATTGGATTGGAAAGGAATTGAGAAATTTAATTCGTCAGCTCCTTATACACACACACACACACACACACACACACACACACACACACACTTCACACTTTTTGTTCTTCCACTCCTCTGCCTTCAATATACTTTTTTTTTTTTATGCGAGGAAGAAGGAACCAAAGGCCATGAGCCCGCAATAACAGTTCCCTCCAAGAGAAAAACAAAATATAATAGAGAGCCAAATTCAAAATCCAATCATTTCGAGAAGCCTGGACACACTGCGTTTGAAAGAATGGAGATCATAGGCAGCGGGAAATACAGACAGAGGGAGACAGTTCCAGAGCTGACCTGTTGCATAAATGAAGGACTGGGAGTAACGGTTAACTCTTGCATTAGAGAGTTGGACAGAAAAAGGAAGCGAGTTTGCTGCTAGACGGGTGCTATGCGCCAGTTCTAGAGGTGAAGGAATGCATGCAGACAGTTCAGAGGAGCAGTGACATTAAAGTAGCGATAGAAAAGAGATAAAGATGCAACAGTGCGGCGAAAAGACAAAGGGAGTCAGTAAGAGGAGGAGAGTTAATGAGACGAAAAGCCTTTCGGCCATATTAAAAGTAATTCCTTCCCTAAACTTTTCCTTCCCTTGGAAGGATTTTTCTTTCCCTTCAGTATGGTTAAAGATTTCCTTGGAAAGGAAGGAAAAATGTTAAGGTTGGTAGCCCTGTTAGACTAAAATGACTCATCCTGCTGATATTTGGTATGGTGGAGCGTTAAATATATAAACAAATACATCAAAACACGCATATCTCGTGCTGGATACTGAAAGCACAACACATTTGAGATGTGGGAGGTCGCCACCACATCCATACTGTTGGTTTGTATTCAGCCATAAATGCCATTCTGACCAACACAGCAGCGGTGTTCACTCCTCAAGACAATATTTTGATAATAAATTATATTCGAGGAATATTGTTATGCTTAATGTTGTTATCGGTAAGTGTAAGAATCACTTATTAATGTCCGTCTCACGTACTCGCATGGCGGCGCTCACTTGTTTTCTTCCAGCTGGAAGACATGAGCCGAACCACTCGTGTGACCTTGACGGCAGATTTTCCTTTTTCGGGCAAAGTAACAACCAAAATATTTCTTGAAAATAATCCTCGTTTGACCCTGGCCATAATGTATAAGATTTGTCAGTGTCAGATCATAAAAGACTGGATGAATATCGGATGTAGTGCGTCGTCTGCTCTGTTTATGTCTGGCTAATTATCTCAACCGACATGGGTAACACTTTTAAAGAGATACAAATAGCGCTTAAACATTAGTATAGCGTCGTAAAATGCCTGAATGAAATTATACAGTAACTTCCGTCAATATTTTAAATATACATAAGACAATGAATCACAACAGAAAGCACAAAACTTATGAAGGAATTTTTGAAGAGACGGGTCAAGGAATTCCTTCAAGTTCCAATAATTTCTGCTGCCCAGAGGAAAAATCTTTCCAAGCGAGCAGCTCAGGAAGGGAAGGAATTTTTTAAGAATACCAATTCGGCTAAAGATTTCCTTCCCATGCCTCTACAAGGGAAGGAAATGTTTAAGAATACGGCCGTTTGACTCCACCCTATTGAGAAGTGCTGTATGTGGGGAGCCTCCCCACACATGAGAGTTGTACTCCACACAGGGGTGGATAAAACCCGTGTACAGAGTCAACAATTGTGCAGGGGTAAAGAAAGAACGGAATCGGCTTAGCACACCTAATCTCTTGGAAGCAGATTTTACAAGAGATGTAATATGATCTTTCCAAGATAAGTCCCGAGTAAATGAAACCCCAAGCATGTTCAAGGATGGTGCAGGATTAAGCTGAATATTATTAAACATTAGTGTGTATACCTGTGGAAGATTTTGTCTGGTTGATAGGTGTAAGAACTGAGTCTTAGATGCATTAAAAACAACAAGATTATTTTTACCCCAGCCAGAGATACGAGCCAAGTCAGACATTAGGTGTGCCATAGCCTCATCCCTTGTTTGTTGAAGTAACTGCTGAGATGGGCGTTGCGGGAACCGAATGGAAAGGTGAAGGGTGGAGTCATCAGCGTATGAGTGGATAGGGTTAGATGTACAGCTTAGAAGGTCATTGATGAATTAAAGGAAGAGAGTTGGTGATAGGACAGAGCCCTGAGGAACACCACTGTTGATAGATCTAGGAGAAGAACGATGGCCGTCTACAACTGAACAGAAGTTGCTAACAAATTTTTGGCCTTAACACAAAAATGTATTTTTAACCCCGTTCTCTGGACAGACTGCCACTATGCGTACTTACACGTTTATCTTTCCATTACTAACACTTCCCACAAAAGTAATAAAGCAAAATCTATATAATCAGGACTGTGTACTGTGATATACAGTGAGTGCAATACGTGATCTCGTTTTTTCCTTGACTTGTTTCTTCCTACGTTCTCTCACTTCCTTCCCTTTCCTCTTCATTCTGTGTTATTGGTTCATCCGTCCGCTCAGCTTCTGCCTCTCTTACCCCTTCCCTCATTTGGTATTCCTCAGTCCCAGGAGTTCCCTTCCCATTGAATATCACAGTATATATATTCCTTTCCAATTTCCTTTTACTATATCTCCTTGGTTAATTCACAGTCTCTCTCTCTCTCTCTCTCTCTCTCTCTCTCTCTCTCTCTCTCTCTCTCTCTCTCTCTCTCTCTCTCTCTCTCTCTCTCGCTAGCTTAATAGTCTTCCTCCATACTTTTGCTCGTATTACTTTTTTCGTGCTTAATTCCGGCCTGCTTTTCATCAGTTGCCCTCTCTAAAATGTTTTTAGTTCCGTCCTCTTATACCTAGATCTTTGCTCGACTCATTACTCCTGATCTACCTTTTTTTACCTTACTTCTTCGTCGTATCCAACACTTCCTTGGTCTTTCATTCTTTCATCTTGTGTTCTTTTATATTTCTATGCTAATATTCACATCGCCCTTCAGTCTGTTCTCCATTCTCTTTCATGCTATTTCAGCTTTTGTTTCCTTGTACAGCTCTGGTCTTCTACTGTCGAAACTTGTTTGCATTTTCCTTTGTTTATTAACCTTGTCATCTCATTCTTTTTCTTTAATCAAACGCACGTCCTTACCCTAAGCTTACGTTCAGTCTTTCTGCTCCCTCTACTGCTCAACATTCCACCCCCTTCGTCACTTATCTTTCATTGTCCCACTAACGTTTATTCTTCTTAATATCCTCTGCTTGATATGGTATCCTCTTCTCCCTCTACCACTTGTCACTTATACCTGCATACCTCCACCTTCCTGTGTCACACTCTTCCTTCTATCCCCTGACTCTTGTCATTATCCTTTCTCTTCTTGGTTGATTTTCTCTCAGTTTTTCTCACGCCACGCCGCCCATTATCTTCTGTTCTTTCCCTCTGGCTTATGGTATGTCCATGATTTCCTCTTCTATCTTTCCTCCTCTGATCCTCATCTTTGACCACGTTTCCTCTTTGTAAATTTTCCCATCTTGCCTGATCAGTTACTCACCTGTGTTGTCCCCCCCTCTACTTCTTCCTGTTCCTAACGTCACCACCTCGCCTTCAGATATTCCTTCTGCATCCGTCACACCTCCTCCTCTCTCCCGTATCATTCGTCACCGCTTATTCACCAGTGTCTCTGTTCTTGCTTGTACTATTGTTCTAAGCGGCACCCCTACAGCATACCCTCCCTCAGCACCAGCGATGGAGTGTGTGGCAGGACGCTGTGGCTACAGTGATACACTCCCTCAGCACCAGTGATGGTGTGTGTGGCAGGACGCTGTGGCTACACTGAAACACCCCCTCAGCACCAGCGATGGAGTATGTGGCAGGGCGCTCTGGCTACATTGACACACTCCCTCAGCACCAGCGATGGAGTGTGTGACAGGGCGCTGTGGCTACACTGATACACTCCCTCAGCACTAGCGATGGAGTGTGTGGCAGGGCGCTGTGGCTACACTGATACACTCCCTCAGCATCAGCGATGGAGTGTGTGGCCGGGCGCTCTGGCTACACTGTCACACTCCCTCAGCACCAACACTGGGCTGAATGGCTGGGCGCTGTGGCTACACTGATACACAAAGCTCAATGAATACATCAAAATGACATCAACGAGACATACGGTATTACATATTTTTATCTAAATGAAGCTCATCGGCAGGATGGTTCTGTGATGAGGACCCAATTTGAGAGCACGAAGACAGCTGTGACGGTAGGGAGTGGGACAGCATGACATCTTCCTAGCGACCAGTTAAAATAATTTGTTTCCAGGTTATACTTCATTGCATACGTCGCCAAGGATGTGAGGTGGATATGAGTGTACTAGAGTGTATGACAGTGAGGTGGTTGAGAGGGGAATGAGAGAGACACAGAAAACAAGGGTGAGTCTTACTGCTTTCCTATCCTTCACTCAGAGCCACAGTATGGTTTCAGTAGTAATGACCTACCCTTTAACCAACTGCCTCGAAAGGAGCAATAGGTCTGTTGCTGTTTGCTTTCCTTTGTTCTCTTTTGTATTTCTTTAACGGGGAGTGATAAGGTGCGAGATTACGTATGATAGGTTGTGTTGTGGGAAGAGGGGTCGTTACTGAGTAAGGGCATAAATGCCTGGAGAACCTTTTGTCAAGGCCACCCGTCAGAAGGTGCTGAGTCAAGCAGAGTCAATCAATAGATCGATAGAATAAAAGTGTACATTGTCCACACATCATTATTCACGGGAGAAACCAGCAGCATTCCAATAAAACTTAAACCATGTAATTTGTATTATGTTCACTTCAGAGGTTCCTGGATGTTGGCAAGGAACAACAGCCGATTCACAGTCAGCAACATTTATCATCGGATATATTGAGGTGTGTGACTGTAAGCTGAACGAACGAACAAAGAAACAAACAGTGACCATTACAGTAACGTCCTCCCTTCACAGGGTGGAATGAAAAATGAAGATGGGAAAACTGCCAGCCTTTCCGACAAGCCAGATAAACTACATTCTTGCCCCTCCATTTATTTCCTACCTGGTGCTCTTACTCACTCCATCTCTCGGATGTCTTTCCGGCGGGGTTGGTCTAACATTTATTTTCCAGGAACCGGTAGATTAAGTATGCTTTGGTGGCCGCAGCGATTTACACTGGTATTCGTTATTATACATTTCTATCTTACTTTTCTCTCCTAGATTGATGAATTGTATGTGAATGGCTACTGTACCTCAGGAATTTACTTTCAGCTGGAATGATATATTCCGCAACTTACTGTTTTCCATCAAATTCTTTTCCCTTACTGCAGATGATTATATACCCGTAAGGATGAGGTGCAAACACACAATGAATTTTAGTTGAAGGTCGAGATGCCGAGAGGTTAAGGCGTAGGACTGCTACTCCAATTCTGTTATGATTGCGGAGTGTTTAATCGAGATTTTCCTTCATGTGCTGCCACCAAGGAGTGTAGGATGGTTATCTACCCATAAATGTACTTGGTTATGAAATGACAGTCTTCCTTAATTCTTTATGCCTGGACAGGGCAAACTTCTTCAGACCGAGAACCGTTTTTTTTTTTTTTTTTAATTGAAACAATACTGGGAATGAGTTATCTGAGAGGAGCATGTGGAGTTACATGGGGAGGCAGACAAGCAATTGTAAAAGTAAAGGAGCGTTGTGGTGTTGATGTGGTTGTCACTAAATGTTTTAAGCGAAATACTGAGATAATCTGGTCATGCTGATAGGATGGAGAACGAGAGACTGACAAGAGGAGTGTATAACAGCTAGATGTAAGTGGGAGGGGGAGATTGAGGATGGGATGGATGGATGGATGGAACTGTGAGATTAAGAGGGGGAGGGTGAGTTGGAGGGAGGGCAACCAAATAGCAGAAGAACGGCATGGAGACGATTTACTTGTTGCCATCCCTTACGGGATTAAGGCTTGAGTGTTAAGAAAGGGCGACAGGAATTAAGGCTGTCAGGATACCAAGGCCATTTACAGATTACATTTAAGCGTTTTCTCCTTTTTTGTTAGTCTTTTCACACACACACACACACACACACACACACACACACACACACACACACACACACACACACACACACACACACTAGCCACTGTCATCCAGTTTGTCTGCAGATGACACATTTCGACCACTTGCACTTTCAGAGATTGGCCACTTTCACACTTTTCATACTGAGGAATTGTCAGATACCTTGACCAATTGTAAACTTGATATATTTCATATTTTGAAATAGGAGAATGAAATTGCAAATGCAGGACACGCAAGCAGCAGGACACACTAGATGCAGGGTACGGTACATCATATGCAGGACACAATAGATGCAAGGTACATTAAATGCAGGGCTACTTAAACACATGGCACATGAGATGCAAGACACTGGATGCAGGACACAGTAAATATAGAACACATTACATCTAAAGCGTACTAGATGAAGGGCACAAGATGCACAACACTAGATCCAGGACACACTACATGACACACTAGATGCAGGATACACTAGATTCAGGACACACTACACGCAAAGCACACTATAAATAGGACAGAGAATGCAGGTCCCATTAGATACATGAAAATGAATGTAGGACACACACAGTACAGAACATATCTGATACATGACACTGGATGCAGAACACACAAGATGCAGGACACACTAGGTGCAGAACACACAAGATGCAGGGCACACTAGATGCAGGATACACTAGAAGCAGGACGTACCAGATGCAGGATACACAAGATGCAGGACACACTAGATGCAGGATACACTAGATGCAGGATACACAAGATGCAGGACACACTAGATGCAGGATACACCAGATGCAGGATACACAAGATGCAGGACACACTAGATGCAGGATACACCAGATGCAGGATACACAAGATGCAGGACACACTAGATGCAGGATACACCAGATGCAGCGTACACTAGATGCAGGACACACTATATGAAGGACATACTAGATGCAGGATACACTAGATGCGGGACACACTAGCTGCAGGATATATAAAATGCAGGACCCACGAGATGTAGGACACACTAGATGCAGAACTGACTAAATGCAGGACACACTAAATGCAGGACACACTAGATGAAGGACACACTAGATTTAGCGTACGCTAGATGCAAAACACTCTTGGTGAAGGACAAACTAGATGCAGAACACATTAGTTGCAGGACACACTTGTTGCAGGACACACCAAATGCACGACACTAGATGCA
The DNA here is from genome assembly GCF_032717465.1 of Coenobita brevimanus. NCBI lineage: Eukaryota > Metazoa > Arthropoda > Malacostraca > Decapoda > Coenobitidae > Coenobita > Coenobita brevimanus. Next base: position 13,308,899 of record NC_136959.1, read on the forward strand.
GGACACACGAGATGCAAAACACAATACATGCAGAGCACACTACAGTAGATGCCGGATACATTTAGGTGCAGGACATACTGGATATGAGGCCCACTAGATACAGGGCACTAGATGCAGGACACACTAGATACGACCAAGCAGAACAATGACTGGGAAGGAATGAGGAGAATGAGAGAGTGGAGAGGAACGAGGGGAGGCGAGGAAACACACAGGCTAGAGATGGGAGTAAGGAGGTAAAAGGAAGAGTAGGAGATCGTGGATGAAAGAATGATAATATGTAAAGAGTAAAAGAGAGTGGGGAGGTCGCTGGGGAATGGGATGCGGTGGGAGAGGAAACTTCCACATTAAAATTCAGAGTAATCGCAGTCAGGAGAAATTAGTGGCAGAGTTTTGGAGTTTTAGTATAAAAGACCAACTGGGAGGCTGTGGTGGTACGGTGAAGATTACTTTAGAGTGAATGGATGGTAAAACTAAAAGGCAGGGAGAAACAGCAGAGATAACAAATTGGGATGATGAACAGATCGATAAAGAAGGCACAGAGAACTAAAAGAAACGGAGAAACAGAGACAGCAAATGAGGTTAATGAATGAAAAGAGCAAGAGAGAAAGCACAGAGAAAGATAATGTAAAATAAGCAGTGCAGATGTGCTTTCCCACTCCACAGCAGGTGACTATGAAACCTTGAGGCTCACAGCAGATACAAATAATACCTTGGGTGGCCCTAAGCTGTCTGGAAATGATACTGGTTTTCTCTTAAATCTTCCTCTGTCCTTCTTAACCCCTGGAGAAATGGTACACCTTGTCCCAATCCTTGTGCACGTTATGGAGTGGGAAAAGATTGTGAAACAGAGAGACAAACAAAAAGGCAGAAAATAGACTACAGAAATGACAAAAACAGAAAACAAGAGAACAAGAAAGAGGAGAGTAAACGAAAAAGACAGAGAACAAACAGTAGGAATAAAAAAAAGGGAGACTAGAGAAAGGTGATAAAGAATAACATTAAAAAACATGGGGTATAATACTAACGGCATTTCATTATTTCTTCATAACGTTATTTATTTACAGTACCCTAGTATCTTTCTATGGCTGCAATAGATTTCTTTACGGGTACTGTATATTTCGCTGTATGTTATTTTGAAACCATTATTGTTCACTGCAATTTAAAATTTATTTAGGGCATTCACCCTTCGTCTCTCCAGTCCATTTCTCTCTATATGAATCTGTGACATTTCTATATACTAAAAATGTGTTTTCAGTACTTATGACCCTATGACAAGTCGTAGTTCCTGTCTACTGCTTCCTCCACTCTTCCGCTGCCCCCCTCCCCCCCCTCTCTCTCTCTCTCTCTTACCATAACTAAGATGCTTCTTTGATAGCTGTGGCCTGTCCATACGCTTATCTGTCTATTTCTCTATGTATAGCAATATCCCTTAATCAAGGTAGGGGTGACCACAGACGAATCTCCCCTATATCACCCTGTCCTCTGCCATGGGGTTGCCAGTTCCTCAGCTCAACTTCCGTCAGTCACTTACCTCTCACTGGCTGAGCGACATGACTTTGCAGTCTCGTTGAAAGCTGGCTTGAGGCAGGGAGTGAGAAACGGCAAGTTGCTGGTCACCGGGTCACTGGGGTTTGATTCTCAGCTGAGTCGTGGTTGGGATGTGAGACAGGCCTGGTGAGAGACAGGCATGGTGGCAGACAGGCATGGTGATAGACAGGCTTGGTGACAGATGGCAGACAGTTACTGTGGTTTATGGTAGACAAACTTCATAGCAGGGTAGGTGATAGACAGCTTCTTTCTTTAACATCTGTCTTGACAGTAGATGGCAGGCAGATTCCGTATTGAACGTCAGACAGACTGTAGGAAAAGTGTGTTCTTGACCTCGCTGCCACCAAAATGTGAGATGTAAGCCCATAGATATAGATTAGGAATTCGGGTTATTTTTAAAGACTCGCTACAGTGACAGGATACTTCACTCGAGAGTTGTGCTACACTCTTGGGATCTCTCTTCCTTTCATAATTTCATGCGAAATAGGTAAGTGAGCTTCGTTTTAACCAGTGCCATCACGTTACGCTGAGTTAAGGAATTCTAGGATGTGTTCACATAAAACAGTCCTATCAGTGATCCCTTCCAGACTACACCACACTTATTCTCTACACACACACACACACACACACACACACACACACACACACACAAAACCATGTTAACAGTGTGTGTGTGTGTGTGTGTGTGTGTGTGTGTGTGTGTGTGTGTGCGTGTGCAAGAGATGGCAATGGAGGGTGCAGTGAACGAATTGGGAGAACTGATTAAGTAGATGAATACAAAGAAATGTGAAAAGCAAGGAGAGACCAAGACTAACAAGAGAGAGAGAGAGAGAGAGAGAGAGAGAGAGAGAGAGAGAGAGAGAGAGAGACATTATTCTGGGCTGTAAGAGAGAGGGGGGGGGGGATTATTCTTGGTTTTATGCATACTTGTTTGCTAATTAAAGTATGTCTAATGTATACAAGTGACTGTTCAGTGTGCAGTGTGTGTATACCTTGAAGAATTATACATACACTCCGAAAAAATGAGAAATCTTAAGGAGGTTATTCTATCACCAAATTATTATATTCATCTTAGGAACAACTTCACTTCGTCTACATATTCATCTTAGGAGCAACTTCACTTCGTCTATTAGTTAGCCTTTTGACGAGAGGAACTGAATAAAATCTTGAGGTGGTGACCAGAACAAAACAGTTAATTGGGACTAAAGACCGTATGTTTAAACCTGAAATCGGGAAGTGGAATGCAAACATCTACATTTTGATGGTCATTTATACAAGGCAAGTGGTTGTAACGTATGGTCAGCCTGCATCCCACACAACAGAATGCAGTTAGCAACCATACCGGAAGGCCAAATAATGTCCATCGTTGTCAAATATTTTAAAAATCATAATTTAAAAAATTTAGTACCTGCATCCCACTTCGCGATTTCAGGTTAAGCGTACGACCCTGAGCTTTATCCCTTATGAGAAGCGGAGTCATCAGTTGGTTGAATAATATCGTACTGAGATAGCAAGAGAGAAACAGTTGAGATTTCTGTTTAGTGTTCGAAGGTTAATGAAACTGTGTTCTCCCAAACGACAAGAAATGGCTCCATCCCTCCATGCATCCACCATCCACTCCTTTTCAGCAGCGAATGGGCCCGGAATCCGGTTATCCAGTCGCGATATTTAAGGCGAGGATGACCGAGTGGCATTATGTGAGCAATAAACCCCAACCATCCCACAGAAGTAAACCCATGGGGGCCTTGTACTGTTGGACCACCTAAGTACTCTAGACCACCAGGCTCCTTTTGGTAATAAGGTTATCATTCAGTAGAATAAACAATTTCCCTAAGTGTACTAATACCAAGTCTGTTCACTTTCCGTCAGCGCGCAGGGAGACGTGGCTTGTGTGATGTCAGCTGGCTTAAATAACAGAAAATGTATAAGAGGGCAGACTCAAATTAAACATTTATGGTAAGGGAAAATGAAGAAGGGGAAGAAGTGCAGACTCGTTTAACCCTATAATATAGCAGTAGGTTCCCTCACACCCTCCCTCACACATTTCAATCCCTTCCCTCACTTCTCTGGACTGAAAATGTGTCATGGTCTGATAACTGGGGCAAGCTTACACTCACCGTCATGGTTAGGAGTCAACTGATTAAACACTGGGGTCTGGGGTTTCATGCCAGAGCCAGTCGACGTCACTCCGATGCTCCACCCCCTTCGCGAGCTTGGAGCTGTTTTAGAAGGAAGTGATCTGACTTGGTATTAGTAGACTTAGCAATTTCCAGGAATACAATGAACCATATGGCTTGTCACTCTATGAGCTCCCCAACGTACCCTAATGCACCATAAATCTAAATAGCTTATTCGGCGATAGCGAGAAGAAAGTAGTTATGAAACGTGGTGAGACGGTTAATGGAAACTTATCCTGCGTAATATAAGTCACTTCTGTGCTGAATGAAAATGTCCAGCGGTGGAGAAAATTTAATAGTTACTGTTTTCTAACCGTCTGAGTCAAGAACAAGAAGACGTACCGGTATCATAAGCAAAACATTCCTGTCGCCTTTCCTGATTCCTTCTCCATGAACTTTGAAAATCCTCAGCAAATATACTTTGTTCCTTATAAATTGGCGCATAATTCCTATAACTTCATTTGAATATGGTGCTAGTAACGAACCAGTGCTTTGCAAAGGATATAGAGTCAAAGTAGTGTTTTGCTCCGCCACTATGGTATAGGGAAACACCTGCAAAAAGGACGAAATTCTTCGCTTAGTTAAAATAATGGAATAATGCACTGACTTTCGTTCTTTGACCACTGATCCCTGTTATCAGTGACGTTTGCTTCGGATTCAAGGAGCTGATTGCCAGAGTCCGTGGATTTAAAAACAGTGATATCAGGACGTTTTCTTCCTATAGTAGACACGACTTAAAAAAGCGTGATCTGTACTTAATAACGTAACAAGCATTCCCCTGATGAGAAGTTGGAGTAGTATTTATTTTAAACGTTTCATAGTGAACTTCCTTAAACACAAGAAGGATTAAATGAACAATTGATACCGGTAAACAGTACAGTTGACAAGTTTCCAATTTTTTATATAAATATCCATAATCACTATCATGACCGTCACATTTATCAGTAACATCCATTACTATTACTATCATTACTAACACATCAGCATCTACAACCATCATCACTAACACTACCACATCTACTACAATCATCACTAACACTACCACATCTACCACTGTCATCACTAACACTACCACATCTACCACCATCATCACTAACACTATCACATCTACCACTGTCATCACTAACACTACCACATCTACCACTGTCATCACTAACACTACCACATCTACCACCATCATCACTAACACTACCACATCTACCACTGTAATCACTCAAACACTACTACATATACCACTATCATCACAATCATAACTAACATAGCATCTACCACTATCAACACTAACACTACCATATCTGCCACTATCAACACTAACACTACCATATCTGCCACTGTCATCAATAACACTACATCTACCACTGTAGCACTGTCATCACTAACACACCACATCTACTACTGTCATCTTTAACACTAATGCTATCTTAACTAACACTACCACATCTGCCACTGTCATCACTAACACTAAATCTACCAGTCATCACTAACACTACCACATATACCACTATCATCACTAACACTACCACATGTACCGCTATCATTACTAACACTACTACACCATGCCATCTTCTCACATCACACCACACCATATAACCTTCTCTCATCACACCACCACCGTCTCACAGCACTCCATACCATTATTATCACCACCCTCTTACACCTCTTATACCACCATTTCACAGCACACCATTCCACCCTCCCACACCATACCATACCATCTTCTCACACCACACATCCGGGAGCATAGGTGTGTGTTAGGTGGGGGACGCTCACCATCCAATCACCGGATGTTACTGCCTGGCGTTGACTCTGCACTGGGTGACAAACCAAATGATTTCCTATAAACTAAGAAACCATTTATTACGTCCGTCAGTAACTATATAACGTAACGACGCCCGGTTGTCTAGTAAGTTATGGTACCCTAATTGGTTTGAGTCTGTAAGTGTTTTTAGCCATATGGACGCTGGAGATTGCTGCTCATTTAATGCCTCTATGGGCATTACATTTCCTGACTGACATCGTAGCTCAGGGCCACTACGTTCACCATGGAAAAAACGAATTCAAAACAAGGAAAATATGCGCTGGTAGCAGATTAACCCCTCTAATCGGACATATATTAAACTACATTTTTGCTATCATCTGACAGTTCTCTTTAGTCTAAGGAGAGAAAACATGTTTTGGCAGAGCTGATTAACAGCGTTTCTAACCCCATCACTATCACTTGGTCTACCTAATTTTTAACAACGATTTGTGTGTGTGTGGGAGGAATAAGGGAAAACATGTACTTTTCGAAGGGGTATTAATTAATAAACAGTATTAGCACAAAATTAAGCAAGTCCATACACCCATGATAATCCAGACCTTTGCTCCATGAGGAGCGTAGGAGCTCTGGGTTAAGCTACGGAGTTCGGATATAGTGAGGGTGTTCCAGGGTGGCATTATATGAGTAGTAATCCCTAAACACCCCTCACATGGAAACCCTTACAGGATTGGAGCGCCTTAGTTCATTACACTATCAGGCGACATTTGGTTACATGGTTACCATCCAGTGGAGTAAATGGTTTCCTGAGTTACAGGAAAGAATCAGGCTTGTCACTCAGCGCAGAATCCCCTGAAGGCAGCATTACGTCGAGAAAATAGGAAAGTAAACAATAATACCAACTACATTCCTTCAGGCCGATGATGTCGTTTTCATTCTGATAAACCTACCACTATACCTCATACTAATTAATCTGGCCAGGCATGTATGGCAACACTGTTCCAGCTGAGATTCTAATTGGCTGGAGGTGTTTGTTCGATTTCGTTCTTGTTTAAATGGATACTCTCTTTATTATCAGATGTGATACTGAGTTCGTCGATAATACAATCGTCGAAAACAATAAGAAATCCGTTATATACTTAACAACATTGAAATTTTCGTTGGAAGATAGAGATATGAGTCAACAAAGTATTATAACAGTCCAAGTCAAGGTCAGCATTCGAACAGTTCCTTTATGTCTCCAACACTCCTTAATATAACAGAAAATTAAGGAAACCTGCTTAATCTAAGCATTGGTATAACACATTTAAATTTGAAGATCAGTTCGTACTGGGATAATAAAGGAGATATAATGAAATAGTTTTCCTTTAGCCTACTTTGATTTTTGCGATTTTTTCAAACCTTCCTCCCTGCAGAACTCGTCTTTTTATTAGAATTTTTAATTGTTCAGAGTTGTGGTGCGATTTAAGGGTGCGGACTGATCTTATAATTTAAATGTGTGTTATACCAACCCTTAGATTAACCAGGTTTCCTTAATTTTCTGTTTGTGTGCATGATTATTTCTTTTACAATTTGAAGGTATGAGGGAGTGATGGAATTAGGGACACCGTTGGTCAACGGTCAGAGAGCATGTGGAACATAGATGACACACAAAGAGCAATGGAAAAATTTACGTGTCAGGCTAAATATACATAGGTAGGGCGCACACGCGAGCCATAAAAGACTAAGGAAAGACCGAGCAGTATAATCTAATATTTATAAAGTAGTAAAGGCAAGATATGTGATACAACACGTTTGTATAAATCCACATATCAAGTACATATAAACGTGGAACACTAAGAATAACAGTCAGACAGGGTACACAGAGCTGGGGCTGTACTGTCAGTTGGTGGTGCAAAACGTAACCTGGAGAGAAAATTGAGGAAGTCATGAACTGTGCTGGAGTTAAAAAAAACGATTTTGGTAACTGAAGGATGTACTGGTTAAACTATTACAGAAGCAAGCGAGAATTCTGATAGGACGACAGTTCAATTTAACGCTGGGGCAGGGAATAATTTAAGTGCCTTAAGTTCGTTTAAACAGTCTTTGCTGATAATCCTCAAGTCCCTCCGGCATGTCATAAGTTCGCCCCATCCATTACCATCACACAAGTTATGTACGAATATGCAAAGTATCGAGGACGGCTTCTGAACACTACTTCCACCACAACTATCACGCCATATACAAGCAGAATACTTCCACTTTGACTATACTCTCATCATCTCTGCAACCTTAGTGCCAACACAGTTTAGTTTTAATGCTACCAAAACCCTTTAACTACAGTCATCACCACAATTCCTCCACAACAAGTGTTACCACCATCAATTTACCACAGTCATCTCCACAGCCCTTGTACCACAAGTGCCATTGCGATCAAGCTACCACAGTCACTTCCACAGTCCTTGCCCCACAGGTGTAGTCACTGTCACTCTGCCAGTCATCACCACAGTCCTTGCACCACAGTTACCAAGCTGATTATCCCTTCGTAACTGTATACTCACTGTCATCCATTAATTACACACACATACCAAATTAATTGGGTAGCACCATGTACTTTTCCATAATCTTTCCAACGATACCTGTATGTCTGCTGTAGCTTTAGAATATTTAGAGACAACACTAGTACTGATGTTTAGTTTGACACGTTTGACTTGTTATACTAATAAGATGATGAATACTGAGGTAAGTCTTTTAGCGAACACCTATGGTATCAAAAATATTCAAACGATGTGTGCAGAACAGGTATAGCTCTAACATTTTCTGAGATAAAACATCGTTGGTAATGAATTGGCATTTTAGGCTATTTTCAACAATAAGCTGGCAAATTTTGAGAAACGTTACTTGCCAAATACTGTACGTATTATTTTTTCAGGCGATATGAGTACATTCAAAGTAGTTTCAATAGTTTCTGAAATAACACAATCTTATTGCTGTAGTTTATCGTCCTACAACTTGTCTGACAGTGTTGGAAACTTGCTAACATTCACAATACGGGGAGGGAGATGGCCTTTGCATATAATGACCCAGGTGCGAACGTCGTTCCTGCAGCTTACCTGTATTCCAGTATCATTTTCTTATACCGTTTAATCAGTAAAAAAAAATGTAGTGAATGAAAATGTGGTAAAATTGTGATAGTTCTCTCTCTCTCTCTTTCTCTCTCTCTCTTTCTCTCTCTCTCTCTCTGTTAGGTTTTGTCTTGCTCTTTGGTCTCTGCTTCACCCCATCCTTAGGAAAACAAGTTGGGATAATGATAATGAAGATTGTGGAAGTGATTTCTCTCTCTCTCTCTCTCTCTCTCTCTCTCTCTCTCTCTCTCTCTCTCTCTCTCTTTTACACACACACACACACACACACACACACACACACACACACACACACACACACACTGAACTTAAAGCTATCCTTCTGCTACAGAAGACGACGGCTACTATGTGTTTGTCTCGGGTGCCAAGGCGTGTGACTGTACAAACCAATTCTGGATCGGCAAAGTTTACCACACAGTTGGCATGTCAAGTTCGGGTTTGCTGGGAAAACTGTTTTGGTTGTGCCTCCGTTGTCTACGCTCTTCTCTGGCCACACACACACACACACACACACACACACACACACTGGTTATCTCAAGAGAGAAAGGCGAATGAGAGACTGCTTAGGAAAGTGCATTGGCGTGAGGTGGAGGGGGAAGGGAGAAAACAGATGATGAGATGGACGGATGGGGGAGGAAAATAAATAAAAGAATTAGGTATGAGTTGGAAAGAGGACAGCTGATGGCAGTGGGCAAGGTGACATGGGGGCGATTTGTCTGTGACGACCCACTTGGGATGAGATCTGGCTATAAGAGAAGAGACAGACAATGGGTTGTGTGTATGGACATGAATTATCTCTACATTTGTATCTCGATTTAATATATATATATATATATATATATATATATATATATATATATATATATATATATATATACATATATATAAATATATACATATCTATCTATCTATCTATCTATCTATATATGTATATATACATATATATAAATATTTACATATAAATATATATATATATATATATATATATATATAGGTAGATAGATAGATTAAAATTTCTTCAGCTGATGTATTTTCTGCCATCACAGGCCTCAATACTAACAAAGCATATGGGCCTGATGGAGTCCCTCCTGTTGTTCTCAAGAACTGTGCTTCTGTGCTTACACCCCGCCTAGGCAAACTCTTTTGCCTTTGTCTGCCAACTTGAACCTTTCCTTCTTGCTGGAAGTTTGCTCTCATTCAGCCAGTCCCAAACAAGGGTGACCACTCCCAACCCTCCAACTATTGTCCAATTGCTTTAACGTCCTGTATTTGAAAAGTTTTGAGTCAATTCTCAATAGAAAAATTTTAAGGCATCTTTCCTATCACAACCTTCTTTCTTATCGTCAGTACAGGTTCCGTCAGGGACACTCCACTGGCGATCTTCTCACCTACCTTTCGGACTCCTGGTCATCCTCCTTTCGGGACTTTGGCGAAAGGTTTGTCATTGCACTTGACATCTCAAAGGCTTTCGATCTAGTCTGGCATAAATCTTTAATTTCCAAACTGCCCTCTTACGGTTTCTATCCTTCTATCTGTGCCCTCATCGCAAGCTTCCTTCTGGTCGTCCTATAGCTGCTGTTGTAGACGGCCATCGTTCTTCTCCTAGATCTATCAACAGTGGTGTTCCTCAGGGCTCTGTCCTGTCACCAACTCTCTTCCTTTTATTCATCAATGACCTTCTCAGCTGTGCATCTAACCATATCCACTCATACTCTGATGACGCCACCCTTCACCTTTCCATTCTTTTCCCGCAGCGCCCATCTCAACAGTTACTTCAACAAACAAGGGATGAGGCTATGGCACACCTAATGTCTGACTTGGCTCGTATCTCTGACTGGGGTAAAAATAATCTTGTTGTTTTTAATGCATCTAAGACTCAGTTCTTACACCTATCAACCCGACAAAATCTTGCACAGGTATACCCACTAATGTTTAATAATATTCAGCTTAATCCTGCATCATCGTTGAACATGCTTGGGGTTTCATTTACTTGGGACTTATCTTGGAAAGATCATATTACGTCTCTTGTAAAATCTGCTTCCAAGAGATTAGGTGTACTTAGCCGACTCCGTTCTCTCTTTACCCCTGCACAATATTGACTCTATACACGGGTTTTATCCACCCCTGTGTGCAGTACAACTCTCATGTGTGGGGAGGTTCCCCACATATAGCTCTTCTCAATAGGGTGGAGTCAAAGGCTTTTTGTCTCATTAACTCTCCTCCTCTTACTGACTCCCTTCAACCTCTGTCTCTTCGTCGCACTGTTGCATCTTTATCTCTTTCCTATCACTACTTTAATGGTCACTGCTCCTCTGAACTGTCTGCATGCATTCCCCCACCTCTATGACGGGCGCGTAGAACCCGTCTAGCAGCAAACTCTCATCCCTTTTCTGTCCAGCTCTCTAATGCAAGAGTTAACCGTTACTCCCAGTCCTTCATTTATGCAACAGGTCATCTCTGGAACTGTCTCCCTCTGACTGTATTTCCTGCTTCCTATGATCTCCAGTCTTTCAAATGCAGTGTGTCCAGGCATCTCGAAATGATCGGATCTTGAATTTGGCTCTCTATTGTATTTTGTTTTTCTCTTGGAGGGAATTGTTATTGCGGGCTCATGGCCTTTGGTTCCTTCTTCCTAGCATAAAATATATATATATATATATATATATATATATATATATATATATATATATATATATATATATATATATTATTTTTTTATGAGTAACAGAACGGAGGAAGGAAAAACAAATGAGTAAACAAAAAAAATAATCCATACACCAGATTACTGGTGTCCTCTGTTCATAAAATATCTGTAACAGTTAGACTTGAACAGTTGTGGGTTGAAATTTGGAAGGAAACAACTCTGGGGAAGCGAGTTCCAGAGAGATGCAGTTCGGGGAATGAAAGAATTCTGATAGGCAGAAATTCTGCACTATGGCTGAGTGACATTCCAGTCATGAGCGCTACCAGATGCCCGTGTAGCACGAGGGAAGGCATGGAGAGGTGGCACCATGGACGCAACTTCGTCTGAGCATTTGCCAAAAAATTATCTGTAAAATAATGCAAGGGAGGCAACATTCCTTCTTACTTACAGGGGAGGTAGTTTATATGTAATGGCAGGGTTGTTGATGATTCTAACAGCTTTGTTCTGAATTTTGTCTAGTTATCTTAATGCAACCTCTCCATAACCATTCCACAAGGGTGAGCAATATTCAAGCTGAGAGCGCACATGACTCTTATAAATTATAACTAACTGCTCATCGGCGAAGAAGTTACGGACTATGTACAATAATCAAAGTTTCTTTGAGGCGGTTTTAGCAAGTGATCTGACATGAGAGGTCCAGCTGAGGGCACTGTTAAGTGAGACACCAAGATTTTCAATACTTTTGGAGATGGGAATATTAGTAGCACTGAAGGTAATGTACGAATCTGGCAATATCTGTCTATTAGTAAACTGTATATATTTAGTTTTACTAGCATTAAAAGAGGCATGGTTGTTTTGTCCCCATTCACTTATTGTAGATAGATCTTGATTTATGGAGATGGCTGTACTGAGTTGAGGTGGAGATATTAGACTTTGTTAATGGGTGTCTGAGTGTGAATGAACTATGTAGTGTTCAGTCATCTGCATATGAGTGAATGGGATTGTGGGTGACAGATAAGAGATCAATGATATGAACTAGAAATAGGGTTGGCTCCAGAACTGATCCCTGCGGCACGCCGGTGTTAACTGAGTGGAAATTGGAATATACATCATCTACTTTTACTCTTATTTTCCTGTCACTAAGATATGAAGAAATCAGAGGAACAAAAGACGTTAGTCCATAGCAAGGGAGTTTGGACAACAGGGAACGGTGCCATACCCTGTCGAAAGCTTTAGAGATATCAAGAGCTACCGGTACTGCATGAGTTTCTCCAAAAAGATCAATTGATTGATGAATGGTATGAGTTAAGAGATTGAGTATGTCAATGGTGGATCTTTCGTGGCGAAAACGATATTGTCTATCACTAATTAAGTTGTTGGATTCAAGATGTTTAACAATGTGTTTATTAATTAAAGTTTCAAATACCGTACCTTACCAAGAGAAGATATGAGAGCTATTGGTCTGTAATTGGAGGGGTCAGACGAACTTCCTTTCTTCGGAACTGGGTGGATATTGGCTTCTTTCCATGAATTTGGGAATAAAGAAGTATGTATGCATAGTCTGAATAATTTAGCTAGGACAGAGGCAAGGTTCAGGGGAACACTTTTTCAAAACAATTGGCGGAATTCCATCTGGGCCTGGAGCTTTGTTGGTAGGTAAATTGTCTAGGATGGATTTTACGTATCTTGTCTGTATTTTAAGTGGGGCAATTTCGGGAGAATCAAGTTCCAGTACTGGAACATTCTGGTTGGTATCGTCTATAGTAGAGTTTCTGGCATAGGTACTGGCAAGGATATCTGCTTTCCCACGTGGGTCATTTGTAATGTCGCCAACTGAAGATTTTGGTGGGGGAATGGAAGATGACTTGTTAAAGTTATTATTGAAAAAATTAAGAGTTGACCAGAATATTCTATTGTCATTAGGGTTGTTAAGTAGTTTTGATGCTTGCTTTTGAAGAAAGTTTGATTTAGATAGATTTAATACAGCTTTTGCATGGTTTCTAGCAATTTTAAATTGGGAGAGTGATTCAGATGTTTTTGATTTTAAGTAAGAGTTATATGCTAATGACTTTTGGGCTGTTGCTCTAGCACAGTTGCCATCAAACCATTTTGGAGAGTTCGATCTTTTAGTGAACTGTTGACTTGGTATGAATAAATCCATACCAGCTAGTATTAAGTCGCAAATGTGGGACTGGGTAGAACTGGGATCACTAGAGAAGAAAGACTGCCATGGAACATCAGCAAGATAATTTCTAAATCCATCCGAGTCTGTCCTATCAAAGTGCCATCGGGTCATCCTGACAGGTGCAGAACAGGGAGGTGTGGGAGGGTTAACTAATGAGGCTTTGATGAGATTGTAGTTAGAGGATCCAAGTGGTGAAAATGGCGTACCATCGACAGCTAATAGTCCTAACATATTAATATACATTATGTATACATTATAATGAACTTATAAGCTAATTAAGTGAAATACATAATATTGTAAAAGTAACATAATTGTATGAATATTGTATACATATAATATAGTAAATAGTGATTATTCAGTAATATTACATTTTAAACAAGTTGTATACATATTTGAATAAATGCAATGGTTGTTGTATAACACTTTGTAAGACGTGCATATACTGTACAACAGACGTACGCATATAATTGTGCAATGGTAATACTGCTAGGTTATACATTACATAGAGTTATCACTTTAGTAATGTCTAATATTTCACCTAACTTGTATGATGATACTGGTAATACAGAATTGTGCTATAATTGTATGACTTATATTGTGTTAATGCATAATTGTGTTGGCCTTATATAAGTGTCTTGGCCTTATAATTGTAGTTAAAGTTACATAAAAGTTACATCTTGTTAATGCAACTGTTAATTGGCAAAGTGTAACATAATGCAATCGTTTGTCGTTACATAATTGTTACATATCGTTTGTAGTTACATTATTGTAAAGTTACATAAAAGTTACATCTTGTTAATGCAACTGTCACAGAAATGGTACATATTGTTTGTAGTATTGTTTGTAGTTACATAATTGTAGTTAAAGTTACATAAAAGTTACATCTTGTTAATGCAACTGTCACATAAATTGGTACATATTGTTTGTAGGTACATAATTGTAGCAAGTGTAACATAATGTAATCGTTTGTCGTTACATAATTATAATATGGAGTTACATAATTGTAATAATTGCAGTCCTAACATATGCTGCGGTCGATGATAGTGATGATGTGTCATGCCACTTGCTTGTGGAGACAACAATTTGCTTTTTTGTTTGTAGTTTATGTGGTATTTTGGCATATGTAGTAACACTTACACTTATTTTCATTTGTTTGTTATGTGATCTTACTCTATTTCTCTTTTTTCTGTTTTACTTTTTCTTTCTTTCTTTCTTTCTTTCTTTTTTTTTTTTTTTTTTGTATGTATTGATTCTCTATAGTTTATTTTTCTTTGCTTGTGTACGCTTTTTCTATGTTGTTCATGGTTGCATAATTACTGGCTAATTTCCTTGGGATACTTTTTTAAAGTTTAGTTTATATTGCACAGGTATTACTGAAAATGATATTATATAGTCCCATATTTTGTTATTTTATATAAAAAATATATACACTATATACAGTATTAACTATACACACTGACTTGTTGTTCACCTGTACCTATCGTGAGTAATATGTGTGTCAGCACTGTGTGGAAATCATTGTCTTCACGATTGTGTTGAAGATGTTCACTCTTGCTAACGTCATTTGTGTTGGCCATTTTTTTTTTCTCTAGTTTACCTTGTAACTTAATTTATATGTTTCCACTAGGTAGCTTTAATTAATAAATGTTTAATACAGTTCTTTTAATCGCTCACTGAGTAACTGTGATGGTATATTTTCTTTATCACTTTGTAGATGTAATAATGTATAGTTGTATGTATGTAACACGTATTTTATGTAGGTATAAATGGTAACACTCGTTGGTAGTAAATAAATGTTATAATAAATGAATGAATATATACAGTGTAAAATATTTATTGTTGGTGATTATTTAGTGTTTGAGTTATGCAGATAACTCTAAGTAAGTATGTGTATTTAAACTGTAACTATACAGCACGTTTTAAATGTTTGTGCAGAAGCTTATTGTCTATCACTGTGTATTGTATAAATGAAGTAACTCACTAATTTTTACCGTGGAGGAAATGGTGTGAGTGGTGTTGCACGTGGTGATAGCGTTGTTCTTCACGGGTTGATTGGCGTGTTGTGGGGTGTCAGACACACGGCTTGGCGTCGTCTCAGCACACGTATGGTGACGTCAACTTCCCACACTGGTAGCTGTGGTGAGTGAATGAGTAGCGATGAGTAACTTGAGTGAAGACGGGTGAGTAAGATGAGTTGTGAATATGGACTTGGTGATTTGCTGCGTGTCTTGACCTCTGGGTCAGCATAGGCGGAAGAGAGTGCTGGGGTTTCGTGTGCTTGTTGCTTTGGTCTTTCTTCTTCTTTACTTGCTTTGTTTTATATTCTTCTTGTTGCTGCTTGAAGTTACGTGAAGATTATAGAGTTGTTTTGTAGACTTGCAGGCTATTTGCACTGTAAGCTGTATTTTGTAGGGATTCACTGTAGAACTGAAGCTAATCTTGTAGAGTCTACCTGCTTTTGTAGAAATTTGCTTTTAATTCGGAGACGATGTCCGTAGATTCGCTGGTTCGTCGTAGAAATTGCAAGATCGTATCGATATTTTGTTAAACTACTTGCAAGGCGTCCTGTGACCTCTTTCAACTCTGCATCAGCATGATGATCGGGGAGGCGGAGGGGGCTGGGTGGAGAGAGTACTGTCAGGAGCTGGTTGTGAGAGGTATTCTTTTTGTTTTCAATCTTGATATTTTGTAGGAATTCAATGTTGATTCGTAGACGAAGTTCGTATCCCACCGCTGCCACCAAATGTCATAAAATGACTAAATGTCATAAAAAATTTTGTATTTACTTGTAGAGAAGTTATATATATTATGAGTAGCTTCCCATTTGTCATGTAGTGACAGGAGAGGTAAAGAATAGTATGGGACTATTTTTATTTGTCTTGGAAATATTAACAAGTCTCTGTCTCGCTCTTGCTCCCTCTCTCTCTCTGTCTCAAGTTGCTAAGCCCTTCTCCCCATTACCTGCCTGTTCTTGTCTCCTTCTGCTCCTGCCTGTTCTGTGGCTAACCTCCCTCTGAGCTCTCTTTCCTAAATTCTGGTGTAGCAGGGGTGTGTCACGTGTGTTCCTTGTGAGTGGAAAGTTCTAGCAGCCTGTGTGTGAGTATGTGTGTATGTGTGTGTATGGTCACTAGGCGCTGTCGTGTGCCTATCAAGCACTCCTTGAGTTAAGAGTGTGTAAGCATGTTTAGCTTTGCTCGATTCTTGCAGACACAATACCTTCTCATCATCTGACTCCCTGCTTCTATCTGTTTCTCTGTCTATCTATTTATCTATCTATCTATTATGATTTGCAATTATAATATGGAGTCTGGATACCTCTATCCTGTATTTGTCAAGAATAAATCCAAGAGATGGGCATTATGGTCAGGATTATCAGGTATTCTGGTTGGTTGCTTTACCAACTGGGTGAGATTAAATGATTCCGCAAACAGCTCGCACTCTAGACCAGCGTCATCAGTCCATGCAGAATGCAATAACCATTCAACATTGTGTATGTTAAAATCACCCAAAATGGTAATTTCTGTGCCAAGGGCAAGGTCAAGGTTACTCAACTGAGTGGATATGGAATCAAATACACTGGGTTCTGAAGAAGCATTGGGTGAATGATAAACTACACAAATATATTTGGTAATGTTTTGACAATTTAATTTATATAATGAGTAATCAAAACTGGATGAAGTGAAGTTTAAAATAGTGTCAACTGCATATTGGGATTTGATATAATAACAGGTGCCGCCCTTGTTATGGAAGTTTGTAAGGAGATGGTAACCGGGAAAACAAAATGGAGATATATCGGTAGAGGGTGAGATTTGTGGTTCTGTGAGGAAAAGGGCCAAAGGGGAAGTGGACTGAAGGAAAAAATGAACTGAGTTTAAATTTGTGGTAAGGCCGCGGATGTTGGTAAAGAATAAGGCCGCACTGTCACTTCTTCGCTGAGGAGCATTCCCGGAAATAGCAACAGTCGCTGCCGGCACAGTCGCTTGATGGCGACCGGGAGACCCAGCCGGTGGTGGCAATCCGAGGTACCACCTCATTTGATAGTAAGATTGCAGCGGCCATTACTAAAGACGTGAGTAGAAGGTGTGATATGTTATGCGCATGTAGTTGAAGGTAGAGGTATTATGAGAGCATGCTGGCCTACTCTCTGTGTAAATGAATGCACTGAAAATGTTCAGCAAAGGGAGATGGTCAGGATCAAGTCCTGAGGGCTGGTGAAACGGGAGCTCCAGCTCTCCCTATCACCAGGTTGCCATCAACCTCGGGAGTACTGCCCTGTTCGACTGGTGCTACAGTCTCTCTCTCTCTCTCTCTCTCTCTCTCTCTCTCTCTCTCTCTATTTATTTATATATATATATATATATATATATATATATATATATATATATATATATATATATATAATTGAATTTGCGAATTGTAAAGAATTGACTTGGCTTAGGGAATCATTAGTTTTAAAACTAAATTACACGGTAAACTACTTGTATATGTCACCTTTAGTAGTGCTATGTGCACCACATGATTACCAGATTATCGTGTCTGTCCTAAACTACACCACTGCTCCCAGCCACAGTGTGTTCTGTCACTATTCACGACAGTATTTATGCCCACTACAGTAAACGCTTACTGTATCCGTTATGCTCACTTCAGCCATCACATTTACTATTGTCCCCTCCCCCTTCCTTTTACTGCAATATACATTTTAGTTTATTTTAAGTTATCCCATCTTCACTATTTTCATATTCCACAGAAATTTCATCCTAATATGCAATCACATACAGTATATACCCCCATCCACAACATCACATACTCATTTCCCCTCCCTCATCTACGCCTCTTCCATCACACCCACTCACCACAACACCCACATTGCCATACAGCACCGACAAATGCAGCAAAAACACTTACACCTACACCTCATGCCCATACTCACTCCACTTACCTCGGCTCCCACATTCTGCACATGTCCTTCCAACTACACTTATCAAAGCACCACAGACTTCACATTCCCTTTCCTAACTTCATTCCTCTCCAACAGTCCACACCCATCTCAATTCACACACGTCAACCCCTTGCCAATAAGTCCTTTCGCACACACGCCTAGTTCCACACGACTCATCTTGACAACAAAATTACTGCCCCAGATTCCCCCAAACGATCCACGTCCCGCCATCACAATTGCTTTATCGACTGGAAATATTGCCGACAATAACACGCGTTGGTCAGATAATTCTCCCTTCACAACTCGTCGCTACGGTTAGGATTGGAATTTTGCAGTAATGATATAATTCGTACAGATACAGTACAACGGTTTAAACAATTTACTTACTCTAGAACCGGAATTATATATATGTGTGTGTGTGTGTGTGTGTGTGCTTCACATATATAACAATGAGACTGAAGAACCTAATACGACGTAATATTGAAACAACATTTTGTTATTCCAAATATTTTCCCCATATTATTCACAGAGAAGTCCATCATTTACATCATACTCTTTTCTGTGTGTTATTTTTTACCAAAAAAATTGAAACTATGTTACCTGAGGCCCACAACAATAACCACAGCAATAACTAATAACTACAGTTCATTATGAATACATGCGAATGTTGTCTCATTCAATTCCTGTGTGATGGTATTAAGTGTATGTCATTACACATCGTCGTGTCGCATTATGATCAGCAAGCTTGATTTAACGAATATTACAGTAGATCATCAGTTTGTTCCCTACCCCAGCTTCAGGCTAATCTTGCGTTCTCTCGGACAGCTGATTACTTCTCTAACCACTTGACACTAGCTTCCACTCCACACTACGTTTTACAATCATACCTGACATAATATTATGTGTGAAAGCTTATCTAAACACACAGTGTTCTTTAAAGTATTAATAAGTTTGTTTTAAGAGATCTAAATTCACACTGTATCTGGGTACTGTATATACCCATCAGCACTTAACTATATCGGCCAATAAGCAAAAAAATATCAATCAGATCATACACTGAGAAGAAGGACCACAGCAAGAACATATAATAAATATTTTAATTAGTTGTATTTATATGAAGGAACAGGGCACATCATAAACCCAATATGTAATTGTATATTATTTAACGCCATCGCACTAACAATGCCTTGAGTGACTTTATCCACACATATCCCTTATCCATCCTAACTATCTTATCCTACTGAGCTCTGAACAATTCCTCGATGTATTCTGTCATAAGCTCTTCATCATTTCAATTCCAACCTGCCTTTTGTACGTGCACTCAGACTACATTCTGCTTTCACGTTTCTCTCTTTCCATTCTTTATTTCCTTTTCCCATTATAATATACAGTAGTTTTATATGATACACCAGTTGATCTGCAGTTCCCTGTTGCAGCCATATCCGTTATATACCCTCCAGTTTCTCATCCCGATCATATCTCAGCCTTGTCCCTTCCTCTTTATTGTTTGCATTTCTTATCCCTTTTCATTACACCCAATACAGCCTTTCACTCCTAAGCAACCTACATTCTTGCACACACATATCTGGTTGCAAGAGAAGAGGAACACTTTATTGGGGATGACCTCAACTGTTCACTTATGGCAGTGTCATTTCTATAATATTCTATTCATCTGGATCCATCTGGAGTAATTCTGACCGTTTTCAATGTGAGATGAATGTATTATTCTTCAGGTATTATACAGCCAATAGCAATCATACGTACTAAAATGATCCATAAAACTATTAGGTGTCCTACCCGTAAGATAAAGAAAACTAGGCTAATTTTTTATCTGATTAATTTACAAACCAATGTACTCTCTCAGTGAGGCTAACAAAATTAAAGAAAAATCTAAAACTATCTTTCTATCTATTGCCATCCGCCATAATTCGGTAAAGGGTGGCCATTTGTCATTTAGTTGTTTTACAGGGAAAAGCACCAACTTTCGCTACAGCTCACTTGTTGACACGTAGGGAACACGTATGGGTTAGTTGGTTATATTGTTACTACCCAGCACTGAAAATAGTTTCCTATCTTACAGAAAGCATTAGGCTTGTCACTCAGTGCAAAGCCGCCTGAAGAGGAACGAGGAGTTACAAAAAAGTGACAGGAATGATGAGAGAAATTGGAAGAGAGGAATGCAAACACAGAAAAAAAAAAAAAAAAAAAGATAAAGATGAAGGAGAATGTGGGCAACACTACATCAAGTGAGTGGAGGATGATCGCTACCACCTACCGAAAACATAAATGCAACACTTATTTTTTCTGTCACATAGTGTGTAAGGTATGTGAATACATTTATTACCACACTTATGACGCCACCTTTATTCCACTCTCTATTGTTTTATAAATCAGAAAGGCTCTTGTACGTCTTTGAGTAGCCTTACTTAACCCGTCACTTCCCGACCTATTTTGCACCTCCGATACCTCCCAATCCCGAGCTATTTTGGACAATTTTTTTTTGGCTAAAACCTCTGCTTTTGGTGAGAAACATAAAAAATTCATAGAGAAATTGCTCACCTGAGGTTTAAAATACTCGATACAGGTAGAAGTACCTCCTTACCTTACTGGGTTTTCTATCAGGCTGGCTCCAATGAAAATGAGTTCTATGGGAGGGTAACTATTCCACACCACTCATAAACGGTATTTATTTATTTATTTGGTACAAATTTATATCTAGTATGAGAGAATATTGGTTTCCAAACAGTGATATAGGCATTATAAGCATTGTTTCACTCACTAACTCATCAACATACCTGACCTTTTTTGGCAACATTACCTGATCATCATTTCTGACTGTTTCTTCGTCTAATGCTATGTAAACTTTGTCCTCCACATTGTCATCGATTGGGGAATGACTCTGGCCCTGAATGTCTTTATTGGCCAGGTCACTGGTAACAGGTGAATTGCAGAGACAATGGCGTGCCGGGGGGGGGGGAGGTTATGCGGTGTAAGGCATTGTCCCTGCCTGGCATCTTGCAGAGGAATAGAGGAAGGTGTCCCGTGTATACGTACCAAAAATCACGCACGAAAATTGAAAATTGTGCAAATTATGAACCTTGCAATTGCGCGACGTACCAGTACATTGTCGGGACTGGCAGTTACATAATGTTGCAACGTACCCATACATCGACGGGACGCCTCGGGTAGAGTAATGCAATTAATTTTTGCTAGTGTTAGTAGCTAGTAACCAAGTAAATCACTGGGAAGATACTCTTCCAGCCATATGACAATGGAAATGCCAGTAAATTTGATTATTATGACGAAAGGATGATATTCTCGTTCATTTGCACTGCCACATTTGAACAACTTAGTTCATTGGTGTCTTCCTGCCTGCTCCTGAATCCATCTTTCCAGCTGTAATCCTTTCTTGCATTCCATCACAGCCTTTAACCCTGTCCCCTCATTTCATTTCGACACATCTCTCTTCCCATGGCTTTGGTAATGGTAACCCTATTAACCCAACCTACCATCCCTTTCTTGGACACTAATTATAAGATCCAGTGATCAAACAAAATTCACTGTGTACAGGAAACCATCCAACAAAGATGACTTTACTCACTACTTCAGCACTCATGATAACAGAACAGTCAGCAGAGGTAACCGGATTTTTTTCTAAGAGCATTTAGGATTTGTTGCGTACAGTATCTCCAAAGTGAATTAGACTATATCATAAGTGCCTTTCTAAAACCGGGATACCCCAATGGCCTCCTAGTCACACTGAAAGAAAAAGCAAAGCAAATAAGGGAAATGGGAAGGTCAGATAAATGACAGGATAAGTACGTAATAGTACCAAACTCGGACATGGTCATGAGTCTTAGAAAAGCACTACGCCACACCAACATAAACATAGTGACATCATCAGGTAAGAAAATAACTGACATGATAAGAGAGAAAAATAAGGCCCTCAAAATTGTTATAACAAATTATATAAGATACCATGTAGTGGTTGCTAAGCAGCCTACTGCGGAGAAACCAGCAGGGGCATAGAAACGAGGCTGAAGGAGCATAAAGCTGATGTAAGACATCATTGGATAACTAGTGCCCTGCTCAACCACATAGATGAAAGCATCATCTGCCAAAACTGAGTGAAGCAGAAATATTAGAGAAAAATCTAACAAAGATACGAAGAAAAGCGTTGGAGGCACTCTGCATAACAAACAATAAAAGTTATAACAACAAAAGAGTAGGTGACGTGGTGTGATCTCACATAGCAGCGCAGATGATCAGGTCAGAGAGGGAGAGACAATGGACCAATCAGCGACCTGCAGTCTAATTGTTTGTGGGATATTCTCCCCACAGCATGGTGGGGAACGGGCAAACAAAGAGCCCGTCACGGAAAAAAGCAAATAAAAAGCAGACAAACGAGGGAAAAAAAAAAAAAAAAGTAAAGCAGAGACGGCAGCCAGAATAAAGACGAGGCAAGGGCGGCAAACAGGCAAGGGGCAACTGCAGAGGATGGAAGTGGGCAGTGACTGATGGAAGGCAGCAGGATTACGATAACAGTCTGACTGCGATGTAGTGGATCAATGCAGCCCTAGGTGGATCAAACTCGACGCCCTCACGGATCACGGCTTCCTGAGATGGAGAAAGGGAGTTGGAAAGATATGCCTCACGGAAATCCTGGTACAAATGCCGATAGACATGTGGCAATGTGTCCTGGTCGTTAATAGGATCCGTGAGGTCGTATAGGAGTTCTTCTAAGTCCGTATCCGTGCGGGCGTCGAGTGTAGCGATGTCAGAAAGGGGAGGTAGAAGAGCCTCGAGGCGGCGTGCGACAGTGGAGGGGTCAGCCTTGTCCTTCCCCCCTTTCTTCTTCGATTTTTTCCTCTTCTCCTTAGGTGGAGGGGGAGAAGAGGGGCGAGCAATGGCAGCAGGCGGTGGTGGAGGAGGAAGAGGAAGAGGCACCTCCTCTTCGTCAGGAGCAGATGGAGAAGGCAAGGAGGAGGGCTCTGCTTCGTCCAGATGGACTGAAGGGACGGGAGAAGAGACACGCTCCCCCTCAGCTCCTGACGAAGGGAGGTGAACCTCCACAACTGTCTCTCCATGCTCGGTTTCCATGGCCTGTAACGGTTCCGGGTCGGTAAGCAGTGGTTCGGTGGTGGTAGTGCCAGTCGCCCTGTTGAGAGGGGCATCCAGCCTCAGCCGTTTCCGCGGTGTTGTGCGGGGAGGTGGAGGCTGCGGCCGCCGGGCCTGACGCTCCTGACGAGGGGGGTGACGAGGATCGCGGGTGAAGCTCCGGGGAATAGCAAGGCGTGGAAGGCCGTTCTCCTTAAAGATTTGAGGAAGGAGAACAGCCAGAACCGCCTTACTACCCCCACTAAAAGCTTCAGCCGTCGCGATACACATCGCAACGAGTGTGTTAGTATCGCCAGAACTCCCAGGACCCCTAGGCTGGCGTCTCGGGGCCGGGGGGCGGCGCCGTGCATGAGCAGAGCCCTGCACGGCAACACCACCCGGTCCAATGACATCCGTAGCCTCGGGACCGTTGGCAGCCTGAACGATACGAAACTCCACTGTCTCCCCATCGCCAAGAGAGCGCTGGAAAAACCGTGGATTAGGTACAGCGATCCCAGAGACGTGGACGAATCCATCAGAGCCAGTATCCTGGCGCCTGATGAACCTGTAACACGCTCTCACGTTGTACCACTTCACGGTTCCCCGGATGGTAGAGGCTCCTGACGGCTCGGATCTGCTACACTATGTGAGACATGCTGATTGTCAGTCATAGGTTTCTCAGATATTGATAATCTGTCGAAGTTTATATTACTCTGATCTCATCCCATATCATATAATTAAAAGAAATTCAGGTTTATAGTTAGGAATATATTATAATTCACTGATACCAGGAAAAAAACAGAAAAACTCACTCAATCCACACCAATGATGCAGGATAGTTCAGGGATATTCACACTATATTCACTCGAACATTAATAAGAACATTCACGCAACACAACATTCACGCAACAACACACTACGAAGTTTTCATGTTTTGTTGGTGAGCAGTAGATCATTGAAAATTACACTCTTCACTCCTGTCGGCACGGAAAATCACAACTGTCCTACCAGCAAGTAGTACTGCAGACCAGGGATAATATGGTGTTCATCTGTACCAGGGCTCCAGAGGCTCACTGGTACGGCCAGGCTGCAGATTCGTTGCCCCGTTACAGTAAGACATCCCTAATGTCAACAAGCGTAAGGGTAGCAAGACCTGACCCTCAGTACTCACCAACATCTAAAACTATGTACCCTAGAGCTTTAGAGCGATCAGTGCAAGTTGAGGAAAGGAACTGGGGAATTTTCGAAATCATTCCAAAGACGTGACAAATAATATAAAAGTTACAAGAATAAAAAACTACAAGAATATCCATCTATCTATATCTACCTAACTCTCTCTCTCTCTCTCTCTCTCTCTCTCTTTATATATATGCCGTATATGCTGTACGGTATATATATATATATATATATATATATATATATATATATATATATATATATATATATATATATATATATATATATATATATATATATTGTTAAGGAACAGAGAAAGATAATGTACACTTTAAGTGAGAATACTAAAAATCACTACTGTCCCGTAAAGTTCCAGGTTCAAAAACAAAAGAGTTAGGTAAAATTACAAGTTAAAGTTTAATGCTCAAACTAACAACAAAACATTCAGGACTCATAAGGATAATGTAATGGCAAAAAACAGGTTAAATATATGGTTAACTGCAATAGCCTCTATTAACACGAAATGAGCATGAGTAAATTTATCTAAGTCAGCCCTGATAAAATGATAATACACTGGGTAATGCTCAGTTAATGCAAAATAAATTATTACAGATACAAACTATTATTAATGATGGCTGACAATAAAAACCCTTACACAAACTACAAAAACCTTACTAGGCCTAAGAATTAACTCTATGCTACACAGTACAAGGAAAAAATGCAACAACAGTTATACTCAAATGACACACAGCTGCTAGATGGTTGGAGACTTCCTGAGCACTCACAATAATAATAACTGTACAGGGGAGGACAGAGATGTGAACAAAATGAGGAGCAGATCTAAGTGGCAATTAATGTAGAGACTGAGCTCATTATATAGGGGCCGGCAGAGCTTGATACAACTTGTAAGAAGGACGCGCAAATGAAGCCATGGGGACAAAGAGTTGACAATCCCGCTCTGAACAACAGAAAGAACGACTTACTCTACTATAACGGTAGAAGGGGGGAGTGAGGTAGAACACGCTCGTGATCAAACAGGCAGCACACTGTACGTTAGAATTACACAAAGGATGATGAAATCATAGGCTATGTAACAATATATATATATATATATATATATATATATATATATATATATATATATATATATATATATATAGTATATATATATATATATATATATATATATATATATATATATATATATATATATATATATATATATATATATATATATTATATATATTTTTTTTACGTGTCCGACCCTGGGCAGAGGCTTCAGTGTCTATTCCCAAGTCCCAGTAGTCCTCCTTGGGGCCCAGTAGTTCTCCAACATTTCCACATGTCACCACTTCGGCGCTAACACCCACTGTCCATGTTGAATACATGCTAGGGCTGTCTCATGCAGGACTGGTGTACTGGTATTAGCGGGGGTACTTTTACGACATGTCGGCGGGTCATCTGGTGGATCAGAAAAGTCTACTTTTTAAAAGAAATTAATATCCTTAAACTGTTCCCTACCCCAGCCGGGATTCGAACCAGGGTCCATTAGGTCTGCAGGCCGCCTCCCTGCCGATTCTGCCACCGCCTTCCCCTATCTATTTATCTATCTATCTATATACAATATATACATATACATACACATACAGGTATATATCAGAGTCGTGTTTTATTGGGTGAGAATGGTGATCGAGCAAAACAGAACAAGGAAATGCAATCAGCACGGAACTGACAGTCAAAGGAACGAGAAAACTTTCAGGGGTGAAAATGAGGAAGCCCTGGAGCAATTGCAGTGTCCATAGATGTAATCAATGGATATTGCCTTGGTGGCAGCCGGCGCAAAGGAAAGGCTAGTGAAATGGTAGAGCTGGTGAGACAGGAGGAAGTGGAGGGTGGGAAGCAGTAAAAGAAGGAGAAAGGAAATGAAAGAAACGAGTAAATAATGAATAAACTGAAGGATAGAAGCAAATTAATTATTAAAAATAAAATGATAAGAACATATAGAAAGTTGAAGTAAGAGAGAGAGAGAGAGAATCTGGTCTGCATTTCCCCATCTTGTGTTTGTTCTGTCCTCATGCCTCACATAGTGTATGCACGTAACTTGGTTTATCTTTATGGCAGTTTTGATGTCAACAATCCACTCACTTTTATCAGATGACTCGACACTGAGGGACTACCTATATGGTTTGTTATAGACTAGGAAACCATTTACTATGTACAGTGGTAACCATATAAGCAAGTGGATGGCTAGTGGTCTAGTGGGTTAGGAAAGTAAAAGACGCATGTGGCTCATAAGAAAGTACTTCTGGATTTGTTTGTTTTGTTTTTGCTCCCATAATGCCGGTAAGGGAAGGGAGCTGGTCACATTCGCCTCAAATGGCTGGACTGATAGGCCTAGCCCTGGGACCTTACCCTCCAGATGGGGCAATAATGGACTGAAGGATATTTTCTGCATTTATGTGCAATGATTTAGTCCATCCAGTATGTGTGTGTGTGTGTGTGTGTGTGTGTGTGTGTGTGTGTGTGTGTAGTGGTTGCACTGCCTCTTCTTAATGATTCCTTTTGTTCTTGCAACATGTATACATGTGTATAAAACTATCTGTCATCTATCTATCTATCTATCTATACATGTGTATATATCTATCTATCATCTATCTATCTATCTTTATCTACCTATCTAAATATCTATCTATCTATCTAAATATCTATCTATCTATAAAAAGATACATATATTCAAGTGAAATAAACCAGGAAATATTAAAAACACCGGTAACTGAAAACACACACACACACACACACACACACACACACACACACACACACATACACACACACACACACACAATTCCAATTCTAGAGTCTGTATATTGTATAAACCGACGCATCTGTCAGAACTGTCTAGAACTGCAAAATTACACTAACCATGGCAAGGAAGTTCTGAAGGGAGAATTCTCTGACCAGCGCGTATTATTGTCAGCAATAGTTCCAGTCGAAGAATGCCATTGTGCTGGTGGGCGTGGATCGTTTGGGGGAATTAGGGGCAGTAATTTTGTTGTGAAGATGAGTCGTGTGGAACTGGGCGTGTGTGCGGATGAACTTAATGGTAAGGGGTTTATGTGTGTGGGTTAAGAGGGGTGGGGGAAGGTCGATGGAGAAGAATGTGGTTAGGAAAGGGAATGTGAAGTATGTGGGAGCTGAGGCATGTGTAGCGGGTGTGGGTGTTTGGCGAAGCTGTAGAAGTTCTTGAATGTGTCGGTGCTGCATGAACTCGTAACTGTAGGTGTTTGGTTGGTAGGTGACTGTGATGGAAGAGGCGCTGATATGAGAGAAATGAGCATGGGGTGTTGTGTGTGCGCTTTTTATATGATATTTCTGGGGAATATACTAGTGGTAAAGGATGAAAGAAAGAAACGAAAATGTGTTTCACAGGACCGTGGTATGTGTGGTGGGTGAAATGAATACTGTGGCTGGATTTAGGTTATTGTAGTGAGGACATAAAAGCTGGCTCGAATGGTGGCAGAACAGACTGTGGCCGCGTGCAGTGGCGTAGTTAAGGGTAAACATGAAAACCTGATACACATATGGTAAGCACATAGTACCAATACAGGTGTTACATATAATTAGAATAGGATACTTCAGGTCATCATTAAGAGAAAAAGACAATGATCATTTGAGGCAAATTGTCTACATTCACAAACATATAAGAGAATGAAAAGAAAAGAACAATGTCACGAAACAACTTTCAGATGCTTCAGGTAAATCCATACGATCCTGTTTGGCTGTCAATGGGCAGACGCCATAGAACCTGAAAGTTGGCCACAAACTAGTCGCGTCTATGTCACCCTGTCCTGCGCAATCAGGGTGCCCTCTCTCCAGCTCCCACTCCACTCTCATATACTTCTCCGCCTCATCCATATATCTCATCCTCAGTTTCTCCCACTCCTACTACCCTCCACCTCATATACACTCCCCAAGTCAGTCACTCATCCTCCATTCTCTCCAAATGACAAAACAATCACACTGTACTTCTGACACGTTCCTTCACAGCCACAATAACACCACAAATTTCCTTCACTTCTTAGGTCTGTCCCTACATGTAACTCCTTGTTCTCCACTCAGATAAATCATCCACGGATCCACAGAAATATAGAAAAGGTATAATGACAAAAGGAGACAACCGATAGTCTACTCCATACAGCTGAGTCACATGCAGGAAGCAAAATCGGAGTCCAGAATATTATAGATTCAAAAGAAGCAAGGGAATTAACAGATATCAATGGATAGAGAGTTTTGGTTCCAAGAGGATGTCATACAGAGAATCAGTCATAACTTAAAGCCAGGGGTGAAACAGACTGAGCATTAAACATGAAATCAGAAGACCTAAAAGTGAAAATCAACACGAAGCCACAGAGGAGAGGACAAACGTGGACAGTTTTGTGACTATTATCAAAAGACCAAACCCATTCCGTCAAGGAGATTTGGACTAAAAGGAAGTTAATCATATCGACACATAATTTTCACAGTATATCAATTTTCGTTACATTAAATAAATTTAGTGTTAACGTAGCTCTGACATAATTTCAAGTACTTTATGAACAATAACATGCATGGTCTTGGCCACAGAAAGGAAAAGAACAATACCGAAGACCGCCTACCTTTTCACAGTGTTTGATAAACTGCTTTCTTTCCCCCCCTATTTAGAGCTACATTGAAGCATAACACTGTTCACCAAGTAACTGATATTTTGTCAAAACTCTGTTCAATCCATGTTTAACTATATTTAACGCAGTTTATTATGATTCTACGAAAATTATCAGTGTTGATATTTTCAGCATACTTGTAGGCCAGAACTTGTAGGTGGTCAGCTTCAGAAGAAAAAGTGCATTAGCAAAGAATAAAGGAAACGGAGTTGACGACAAGATAGGACATCACAGAAGTAAAATACAAGTAAAACAATATAAACCAGAGTATTAAAAAAAGTCATTCAATAGTTTGCAAGACAATGCACTCAGAATAATGAGTATCTAAGGAAAACAAAACGGACAAGTGGTGCCAGGCACAACAAACCTCGCCCGACAGCAGTAATTTTATTGCTGTTAAATACTGACTTGTTTCTGCCATTTACTGTAGTGTCAGTGCACAATTAAAGTCTAAGGTAAAATGACGCAAATGTTTTCAAGCTACCCCCTCTGAAAATCCGTGATCTTGCGTTTGACTTTTCAAGGTCACTCAAGGTCAAAGGTCATGCTGCCAAATGAAAGCCCATGTGCTGCTTCCTCTATCTTGGCAACAGTAAATATCTCTATCTTCAACGAGTTTCGAGTTATAGCCCCCTGAATATCCGTGACCTTGTGTTTGACCTTTTAAGGTCACTTTCGGTCAAAGGTCAAGGTACCAATTAAAAGCCCATATGAGATTTCCTGTATGTTAACAATAGTGAATATCTCTCTATCTCCAACAAGTTTCGAATTATAGCCCCCTGAATGTCCATGACCTTGAGTTTGACCTTTCAAGGTAATTCAAGGTAAAAGGTCTTGGTGCCAAATGAGAGCCCATATTACGAGTTCCTTTGTGTTCTATCTTCAACCATTTTCAAGTTATAGCCCTCTGAACATCCTTGACCTTGATTTTGATCTTTCAGGCTCACTCGATTACCTAAAAAATTTAATCACTTTCTTATGGGACCAGTAACCACATATCCTGAAATTTTCGTGTAATTTCGTTCAGCAGCTTTTCCGTAATGTTGCTAACAAACAAAGGAACTCGACCAAAAACAATACCTCGTCGGACTCCGTCCGGGCGAGATAAATATCGAGGTACGAGAACGAGAGACATAATCACAATCACGGTCTAAGTAATATACAGTCGTCTTATGCATGGTTCAAATTTTGAAGCAGTCCGCGCCAGGACCCATATACATATAGGGTCTTCTCACACCTTTCCACTACGCAGATATACTGACGTCACGCTTGAGACAGGGCACTCCCCCCATTTCTCCCCACCCACCATCTCCCTTGGGACCTCAGAGGGAGGCCTCAAGTCGCGGAGAGGTGCAGCTGTCTGTCATCCTCCATACCCACCCCTCCCACCTTGCTTCCTTTACACAACTCTGTTCCCCACACACATTTCCTCAATTCAAATGATTGTTTAACCTCTCCCTTGTCATATTAAAAGGTACATGATTTACAAATAAACACAATATACTCTAATAGTGACATTTATTAGGATACATGGATATCATCTTGTTATAAATGATACCGGATGTTTATTGGTGCTGCTACCGGTATTGACTATATGTTACTATGCAGGCTTCATTTCCTTAACTTCGACATCTTACTCTGCAGCTTTCGTGTCGATTTAGCCAAATTTCTGTTTAATACCCGCATCCCGAAAATACTCGGTATCGAACAAAAAGGCTAATTACTTCAGTAGGAAGAGACACATGCCTATATATTAGTACTGACAATGCCTTGCCAGTTGTCTTTTAAATTACCGTTGGTAAGGCTTAGGTTTTATGCTGGTTTTAAGCCACAGTATGTCAAATGTATATATTCGGCATATATCATGGAGAGAGAGAGAGAGAGAGAGAGAGAGAGAGAGAGAGAGAGAGAGAGAGAGAGAGAGAGAGAGAGAGACTGCGTAGATACCAAATCGTTAATTATAAATAACAAATCTCTTAATCCGAGCTACTAAATATATGTGAATGTATTTCATATACTCTTTGTGGCTTCATGTACATAAAAAGCTATATAGTTTTTACGAATTATTCACTCTTTGAGAACGAAAAGTGGCTGTATAAATCATTTCCAACGACCTGGCACCGTTGTTTTTGCGACCTGGAAGGGATGGAGGGAGGGAAGGAAGGGGGGGGGGGATGTAACATACTTCTTCCCAAACGCTTCCAGATGGAATTACCACATTACGAACCTGCTTTAAACAAATACATTCTGCAATATACCGTACTTAATTTTCAACACTACTGCTTTCTTGCTAGGGTACTCAGTAATGGTTTACCTACAGTACGTGGGTAGAACAAAATAATGGTGGGTAAATATGAATACTAGCAACTCATACTAGTGCGGTGGCCAGTTGCCTCAATGTATTTTACCTGGGCTGGTAAATGCAATGCACCACGAGCTTTTCCACATTTCTGCAAGCACTAACCCCGTGAGGGGAGATATACTGTACAACTTATAAAGAGCAAAGCCCACCATATACAGGGATATGCACCTATGCAGAGAGAGAAAGAGAGAGAAAGGGGAAGGGACTTAACATTTATTGAAGCTGATGGCAGATTCAGCGTTGGCAGGGCGTGCTCTTTCTTTTATAAGCACTTTGATCAAAGTGAAGGCTGCAGATGCGAGCAGTATTCGGATTAATTGTGTCTTTCCTCTTGCACAGATGAATCCACTTACGTCTAATCTCTTCATCTTTGGGGAAAATATGGAAAGTTATATCCCCACCTTTCTTCAGTAAAGAGTTACAGCCAAACAATGCACAATTGGTAGGCATTATTTCACTGGGCACATACAATGGAACAAAGTGCAGGTGACAGAGGTGACCTGTTTGGCGCCGTGACCTCTGAGCAACTGAGTCTACTTCTCACTATATGGCAACCCCTTCTCGGAAGACCTCACCTGGTGTCATCACCATGACGTCATGCGCAAGAGCGACGCATTTTAGGGTCGGTATGGTTAGACCCTGTATGTATATGAGTCCTGGTCCGCGCACGACGTCACGGGGTCCCGCAGCAGCCTTCAATTGGCTCTGGGCAGCGGTGGTGATAAGATGTGCTTCCTTTCAGCCTCTTCTCACTCGTGTGGGAATTTCAGACGTGCGACATTTGAGACATGCCAGTTTAAATGTGGAATAATTTCCGAAGCTAAATAGTTCAAAATTAGATTCAAAAGTTTACCTTTGTCAAAAAAAATTAAAGATTATAAAGTTTTATAAGACGATGAGTGACGTTTGAAGATTATTATCCACACACTGTGTACACGTACATCCACATGTTGTGATATAATACATGTCTCCATTTACTTCAAAAGTCACTCATCGTTTTATTAAACTTTATAATCAACTTAAATTTCTTTGATAATGGTAAACTTTTAAAACTAACTTTGACCTCTTTAGCTTTGGAAATTATTCCATATTTAAACTGGCTGCTTATATTGCAAGCAGATTACAAATATATGCGTTAAAATAAGAAGAGCTGTAGATTTACCACACTCCTCAGTGTTGCATAAACCAATGAGCAGCCTTAATTCAAATGATTCTTGGCTCTAGCCAGTGGAGCCGAGTGAACAGGGTATAATTGTCACACTTGAGTTATCCCTTTCCTTTTCGTTTTCTATGGAAGGCCATCTGACGTCATTCTCATGACGTCATCCACCTGGGCGTGAGACGACTGTATATCACTTAGACTGTGAAGACTGTGATCACAATAACGACAATACAGACATAGGATAGCTTATCATGGCACCGTCATCGTGTTCACTGTAAAGAAGGAGAGAGTTTGTGTGTTAGGCAAGTCTCACCCGTGGAAATCGTAAATCACAGGGACTTTTTGTTACCAAGGAAAATATATTAACATTTCGCTGGGAGGTTAGCTGACAGTTCAGCTGCATCTCGCTGCACATTTCTAAATAATTTCTTAATAAACATATTTATAAGTTAATTTTTTATGGAAGGGAAAAAGTAGAGACCCGTTTCATTTTTTTAATACCTATATTCTTTTTTTTTTTTTTCTTTTTTTTATAGGAAAGGAGAGAGAGGGAGGTTAGAGACACTGTCCTGAAATAATGCTGTCTTTTTGTTTCTCTCGTCGATTATGCTTTTTTCTTTTTCCTTTTTTTTTCAGTGTTTCGTTTTTTACTCGGAGAGGGACTTTATTCTGGAGGGAACTGAGAGAACATGTGGACTGTGTGTGTGTGTGTGTGTGTGTGTGTGTGTGTGTGTGTGTGTGTAAGAGAGAGAGAGAGAGAGAGAGAGAGAGAGAGAGAGAGAGAGAGAGAGAGAGAGAGAGAGATTATTTTTACTAGGGTCTCATCCTTTGATCTGCATAATCTGGAAAAGCTTTTATGAAAATTGCAGTTAAAGTTAAGGATAATTGACGTTTGGAGCCCGTGAGGGAGGGTGTGAGTGAGGGAGGTGTGGGTGAGGAAGGTTGTGGGTGGGGAATGGTGTGGGTGAGGATGGGTGTGGATGAGAGAGGGTGTTTGTGAGGGAGGGTGTGAGTGAGGGAGGTGTGGGTGAGAAAGGGTGTGGGTGAGGAAGATGTGGGTGAGGGAGGGTGTGGGTGAGGGAGGTGTGGGTGAGGAAAGGTGTGGGTGAGGGAGGGTGTGGGCGAGGAAGGGTGTGGATGAGAAAGGGTGTGTATTAGGAAAGATGAGAGTGAGGGAGTGTTTGAGGAAGTGTGTGGGTGAAGGAGGGTGTGGGTTAGGGAGTGTTTGAGGAAGTGTATGGGTGAAGGAGGGTGTGGGTTAGGGAGTGTTTGAGGAAGTGTGTGGGTGAAGGAGGGTGTGGGTTAGGGAGTGTTTGAGGAAGTGTGTGGGTGAAGGAGGGTGTGGGTGAGAGATGATTTGGGTAAGGGAGAGCGTGGTTGAGAGAGTGTGGGTAAGGAAGGGTGTAGTAGAGGTAAGGTACGGGTGAGTAGCGGTGTGGGTGAGGAACTGTGTGGGTGAGGAAGAGTAAGTAAGGAAGAGTTGGGGTGAGGAAGAGTGTGGGTGAAAAAGGGTTTGGATTTGGAAAAGTGTGAGTGAGGCAGGGTGTGGGTGAAGGAGGGTGTTGATGTGTACGGGTGTGGGTGAGGAAGGGTGTAAGTGTGGTAGGGCATGAGTGAGGCAGGGTATGAGTGAGGAGAGGTGTGAGTGAGGAAGGTTATGGGTGATAGGGGGTATGAGCGAGGGAGGTTGTGAGTAAGGGAGGGAATAGATGAGAGCGGGTTAGGGAGGGAGGGTGTGTGTGAGGGAGGAGTGTGGTGTTGGTGAGGTAAGGAGGTTGTTGGTTCGGGAAAATTTGATTTGCGTAGGATGTATGTGAGGGTGGGTGGGCGTGGGTAGGATATGAGTGATAAACTTACAGATTAAGAAATGACCATGCGAGCTGGTGTGCAAGAAACAAATTCTTTTTTAATATATACTGTGACAGAGCGAGAGGGTTAATAAAAGTAGAGGAAAGAAGAACTGAGTGCAGGAAAGTGCGAGCGCAGGTAAGAGGCTTGAGTATTATGAGCAGGGTACAAGAGGTTGTGCGTGAGAGTACGAATCAATAGGAACACAAGGGGTTTCCACTAAACTTCACTGCTTCCGTTTGGTTCCAGCACAAATTTTCTGTTACTCTCAGGTCCTTATTATCAACTTTACTTCTTCGCAGCGCTATTGCTGAACTCCCACGCACTACTCTAATGAACATGTTTTCATAGTCCTCAAAGCACAAATACATATCCTGGATCACTATCTCTCTCTCTCTCTCTCTCTCTCTCAGCATTCTTAGCCCCAAAATAGCGTTTGTTGTACTATTTCCTTTAGTGAACCTCAACTGTTCGTCAGCTACTTCCTGTCCTAATAAACCTGTTATTGTATTCATAGTCATCCTCCAAATGAATTTGCACATTGAACTCGCGATATTGATTGTCTACTTACTGCACTTTAGCTTGCCTGACTTTGTAGGAACTGTCAGATACATCAGTCCAACCATTAACTTTGGCAGCTGTCTATATTTATTTTAGCTGTCCATGTTTTTTCTCGGTTTACTTGGTTCAAAATCTCTCATTGCTATCAACATCTCCACAGCAGCTCCATCTTCTTTGTTAGCTTATCATTTTCTATAGAGCTTTCGCTACCTCTTCCTTCAGCATTGGCGTCACTTGCCTTTGTTGTTCCAGTAATACTCGTATTTCTTTGTCTTCTTTCATAACTATACTTTTCTTTCATATTTTCTTTTTATTTCTCTGCCACTTATCAACTTCCATTTATGCTGCGCCGTCATTCTTCATTACTGCTTTGCCATCATCTCTTGCCCATAATTACCTCGCCCGGGACGGAGTCCCGCGAGTTATTGTTTTTGGTCGAGTTTGTTTGTTTGTTTTTTGTTTGTTAGCAACATTACGGAAATACGATTGAATGAAATTACATAAACTTTCAGCATATGTGGGCAATCAATCAATCAATCATTTCCTGTGGCACCTTCGGGGATGCATAGGGCCTCAAGGTTTCTTTGGCTAACTTCCCGAACACCTCGCCATTGTGTTGCAGTCGCAGTAGGCAGCTAACTTGCCTGATTGCCCACACCCGAAAGACCCAGCTATGCTGTAGCCAGTCACGTGCCGGCATGCTTCCCAGCCATTTCACTCTCAAGGAGTTCCTCTGCCAGAGAAAGCAACCACCTCCCTGCTCCCGAGGGCTTTTGATCTGTGTAGGTAGAGGGCGATCACTCCCTCACTAGCCATATACAGTGTATATACAGTGTATAGGCTACACTCACCATATGTGGGCACTGGTCTCAAAAGAAAGTGATTAAGTTTTGGAGTGAATCACTCTCTACATGTCACCACTACATGTCACACTTCGGCGCTAACACCCACCGTCCATACTGAATACATGCTAGGGCTGTCTCATACAGGACTGGCGTATTGGTATTAGCGGGAGTATTTTTACGACATGTCGGCGGGTCTTCTGGTGGATCAGTAAAGTCTGATTTCATGAAATTCAAATCCTTAAACTGTTCCCTGCCCCAACGGAGATTTGAACCTAGGTTCGGTAAGACTGCAGGCCACCTCTCTACTGATTGAACCACCGCTAAACCGACATATCTGTCCGAATTGTCTAGAGCTGCAAATTTGCACTAACCGTGGCAAGGAAGTTGTAAAGGGAGAATTCTCTGACCAACGCGTGTTTTTGTCAGCAATATTTCCAGACGAAAAATGCCATTGTTATGGTGGGCGTGGATCGTTTGGGGAAATTTGGGGCAGTAATTTTGTTGTGAAGATGAGTCGTGTGGAAATGGGCGTGTGTGCGGATGGACTTAATGACAAGGGGTTTGTGTGTGTGGGTTGAGAGGGGTGTGCGTTCGTGGAAAGGAATGAGGTTAGCAAAGAGAATGTGAAGTAAGCGGGTGCTGAGGCATGTGTAGTTTGTGTGGGTGTTTGGTGAAGGTGTAGGAGTTCTTGTTTGTCGGTGCTGTATGTACAGTCGGCAAGATTTCCGACTGGACCGCCTGGTTGCGGGATTTGGCTAACGTGGCAACAGCGCGCGCCCGTGTGTGTGTGTGTGTGTGTGTGTGTGTGTGTGTGTGTGTGTGTGTGTGTGTGTGTGTGTGTGTGTGTGTGTGCCCGACATTTTTTCGGATCGCTAAGCTTCATCCTTCGAATTATATTATGTGGCCATTGTATTATGCTATGATATAGGCTAATAAATATTATGTGATTGGGATAATGGGCTGTGCACTATACTATTTGTAGTCTAAATTATATAAAATAATTCCCTTGCCTTGCAGCGTGAACCACGATACAGGTTGAGTTGTGGTTCAGAAACAGAGGGCAAGTTCACCCAGAAATGGCGCGATGTAGGGGGAAGGGAGGAGTATGGGAGTAAGCAGCCAACAGTTATATATTCTTAGTCATTACAGTATAGTTATCAACGTGTCAATGTTATCCTGTGCCCTGATTGATGATAAACCTATTTACTTTTATTATCTTTATATAGACCCGATTACACACTAGGATACCCCCTCCCTAGTTAGCGGAAAACATGCCCTGCTCCACCGCCTCGACTCTCTCTCTCTCTCTCTCTCTCTCTCTCTCTCTCAACCTCCTCAGCTGGCTATCAGTACACACACACACACACACACACACACACACACACACACACACACACACACACACATTATCAGTTTGTGCTAATGCGTAATGACGTTGCATTTAGTATGTTTACCTAAAATTTAATACTGTGTCAAAATACAAGTGCAATACATAACCACCTCACATGGCGGATTACGTTAACCAGTAATCAATACTTATTTGCATAGTTTATGTTTCAGTAATAGTCATGGGGTAACCAGACCCACACTGATATTTTCGTTAATGCTAAAGGTAATCGTGTGTTCTGTGGCGGATACCAGTTAGTGGGGAGGTGGCCGCTGACACCTCCAATCCTCATAGCTATGGTGGTGGGTTGTAGTGTCACTGCAGAGGTTCCTGTTCCTCCAGTTACGTCAATAATTAAACTTAACATACTGATGAACAGCCATTTCTTATGAAAAATACAAACAGCCTATATGGAACTATGAAGCTTATAGTGGGAGCTTTCCAGCTCTCACGCACCAGTCACAGTCTTGGTCCTTTGTTTCATTATTGCCAGCCTGACAGTGTGCAGTGTTAATGAACATGCTATTAATATTAGTTCTACATGCTTATTTACATTTAGAACAACAGAATTCAAAGCAGGATTTCATTCAGTACACAGAATGCCAAATACAGCATGTGTGTGTGCGTGTGCGTGTGGGTGTGGGACAATACGTATGGTGGGGGTGGAGGGAGTATAGTATGAAATTTGTCATAATGGTAATATGGGTG
Organism: Coenobita brevimanus; assembly: GCF_032717465.1. Classification (NCBI taxonomy): domain Eukaryota; kingdom Metazoa; phylum Arthropoda; class Malacostraca; order Decapoda; family Coenobitidae; genus Coenobita; species Coenobita brevimanus. The sequence continues at coordinate 13,347,116 of NC_136959.1, forward strand.
TGTGCATACGTGGCTAAGGACGTCCACGACTGATATGTAATCTTTGCCTTTAACACTTGACACACACTTTAGTATTAACTTAGGTTCTATTTATAAGTCTGTAGCATGTTACATTATTATATTATTATGATTTTGTTTTTGGGGCGAAACCTGAAACACCATATAAAGACAAACACTGAAGTATTATAAAACTGTGATATGGAATCCATATTTTATGAATAACTATTTCTTGCAAGAGAAAAATAATGTTATTTTAATGTTCATTATAAGATTACACTGTAGGAGCATCTGTTTTTGATGGTAGCTTACCGGATTCCAAGCGATCAGTTTATTAAGTTATACTAAAGCATAGATTTATGCAATATATCCATTATATATTGTATTAACTATGTCATGAAGGCTCACACAGTGGACTTTCACGTAAACTACTTCGAAAAGGCAGCAAGTTCAGTGTTTAATAGGATACGAAATTCACGTATTTTTTGATGTGGTTATAAATCCAGCTGTCCTTTACTGGCCAATGTAATTCGTTATAAAATGAGAGTGGTCAAGTGTAAAACCAATACCCTATGTCGCATAGTAGTTTGAAAATGATCACTGATAATAATTTATGATTACTGTATGACCCTCCCGAATGACCACACCCAGAATCTTTGTTTTATTTATTTTAATGTTGGGCCACTTGGAACAGATATGAGTAAATGACACGATAGCCCACGTGTTTTTATTGAATATAACCCAGCCAGTATGAAGTTTCTTGATTAATGTGATACGTGGGTGTACGGTTATCAGGTAAAAGTGAGAACTTACACACACACACACACACACACACACAGAATATATATATAAGAATTATGGTAAACAGACAGGTTGAGGAAAAACTGGAGAGTGTGGAAGAGCAGTAGGAAGATAAAGGCCAGAGTTTAGAGAAGCGTTGATAGTCTTCTTCATATGACTGTTACCAGGAATTTTGTATTCATAAAATTTAATGAGAGAGAAAAGATTTCTGCAGGCGACAGTATTCTAATGCATATGTATTAATTTACTGACGATATTTTTAACGACCATATTTTTATACTGTATCACTAAACAGTTTTAATATTATTAAAAAAACATTTAGGGATCAACTGATATTCATAGCAATAATACGTCTAGATGAACGCATATTACCAACACTTGCACCACTGTTCATTAAGCCTTACAATCCTCATAAAATAAACCAAACAAATAGTGGATAATGAACCTTAATATGAAAAACGGTGGTTTTTCCCAAAGCATCAAAGATATTAGAAATGAAACTATATGAGCGATGTATGAATATTCTTTTCACGTGCAATTACGACCGTAGGAACATCTTCGAGAAGGCCACAAGTGGACACGTCACCGGCAATGTCTGGGGGTGAGTGTGCATCCATGGTATGGGTGACGTCACCAGGATAGAAGGGAGTTTCATTGCTAAAAAATACATTGAAATTTTGCAGGATTTTTTCCTCCCCTCAGTTCAGGAGCGGAATTGTCCGTTTCCTCCCGGCCCTATAATTTTTGTTCAGGACCGCTGCCCCATCCACACGGCGAGAAGAGTCTCGGAATGGTTTGCAGGTCGAGAGGACTTGCAGCTGCTCGACTGGCTCGGTAAGGTAGCAGACATGAACCCCATCGAAAAGGTATGGGGGATTATGGTTAACTGTTGGGAGCCTGAGAGTGAACTGGCCCACAATCACGCCTAGTGGGAACAGTTCAGAAGCCAGAAACAGCTCATGCGGACCATGTCGCCTCTATGCAAACAGACTGAGAGAGGTGATCGAGAAGGAGGGTGGGTTACTTCCTACTAATGAATGAGTTCCATACAAATCTTATTTTTTTTTTATTATCCTCTGATTATAATGGATATTATTCCATGCAGTATAACAATCCAACAGTAACTTTAATAACTTACTATAACTTACCTGACAATATAACTGATACGACACTATCTTATACATTTTGCTCACTGACATGATTTTTATTACGGGGACTTATACAGGAATTAGTGACGTTTATGTGCATTTCTTAACGCAACTTTCATGTTACAATTGCAGTTTTTTTTCCATTAAAATATGAAGCTTTCTTGACTGGCACAATCACAACTCTCTAGACATTTTGCCAACTCGCTAGACATCTTGCCACCTGTTCACATGCCTAAGGTGCTGTTTTCCAGTCGTGATAAAGATTTTTAAAAATTACTCAGGAATAAGTTGGTCAGTGTGTGATCAATAACAAATACGGGTAAACTACTAACAACTGCACTTGCTGTCTGCTCGATGTAGTTTTAAGTGAACGTCCACAATGACATCACTTACAATACATAACATAACTCAAAGCTAGAGTATAACGTAGCATACTGATCAAAGGAAATCCGATAATCTAAGCTTAAGAATCGCTGCACCTACAACGTATTTAAACAGATGTTATAATACGGTAATATTTCTTCCTGAAATATTGTTATTCATGTATTTTGCCACACATAATGCATTTTTTTTGTATATACATTTCAGTGTTTGTCTTCATATGCTGTTTCAGGTTTCACCCCGAAAACATAATCATAATAATATAATAATGTAACATGCTACAAATTTTTAAACAGAACCTAAATAAATACTGAAGTGTGTGTCATCAAGTGTTAAAGGCAAAGATTACATATCAGTCTTGGACGTCCTTAGCCAAGTATGCACACACCCATATTACCATTATGACACACATTTCATACTCACTACACTCCTCCCACCCCCACCATACGTATTGTCCCACACCAACACGCACACACACATGCTGTATTTGGCATTCTGTGTACTGAATGAAATCCTGCTTTGAATTCTGTTGTTCTAAATGTAAATAAGCATGTAGAACTAATATTAATAGCATGTTCATTAACACTGCACACTGTCAGGCTGGCAATACTGAAACAAAGGACCAAGACTGTGACTGGTGCGTGAGAGCTGGAAAGCTCCCACAATATGCTTCATAGTTCCATATAGGCTGTTTGTATTTTTCATAAGAAATGGCTGTTCATCAGTATGTTAAGTTTAATTATTGACGTAACTGGAGGAACAGGAACCTCTGCAGTGACACTACAACCCACCACCATAGCTATGAGGATTGGAGGTGTCAGCGGCCACCTCCCCACTAACTGGTATCCGCCACAGAACACACGATTACCTTTAGCATTAACGAAAATATCAGTGTGGGTCTGGTTACCCCATGACTATTGCTGAAACATAAACTATGCAAATAAGTATTGATTACTGGTTAACGTAATCCGCCATGTGAGGTGGTTATGTATTGCACTTGTATTTTGACACAGTATTAAATTTTAGGTAAACATACTAAATGCAACGTCATTACGCATTAGCACAAACTGATAATGTGTGTGTGTGTGTGTGTGTGTGTGTGTACTGATAGCCAGCTGAGGAGGTTGAGAGAGAGAGAGAGAGAGAGAGAGAGAGAGAGTTGAGGCGGTGGAGCAGGGCATGTTTTCCGCTAACTAGGGAGGGGGTATCCTAGTGTGTAATCGGGTCTATATAAAGATAATAAAAGTAAATAGGTTTATCATCAATCAGGGCACAGGATAACATTGACACGTTGATAACTATACTGTAATGACTAAGAATATATAACTGTTGGCTGCTTACTCCCATACTCCTCCCTTCCCCCTACATCGCGCCATTTCTGGGTGAACTTGCCCTCTGTTTCTGAACCACAACTCAACCTGTATCGTGGTTCACGCTGCAAGGCAAGGGAATTATTTTATATAATTCAGACTACAAATAGTATAGTGCACAGCCCATTATCTCAATCACATAATATTTATTAGCCTATATCATAGCATAATACAATGGCCACATAATATAATTCGAAGGATGAAGCTTAGCGATTCGAAATAATGTCGGGCATGTACACACACACACACACACACACACACACACACACATATTGGCGCGCTGTTGCCACATTAGCCAAATCCCGCAACCAGGTGGTCCAGTCGGAAATCTTGCCGACTGTACTCGTAAGTGTGAGTGTTTGGCTGGTTGGTGACTCTGATGGAAGAGGCTCCGATGTGAAAGAAGTGGGTATGGGATGTTGTGTGTGCGCTTATTACGTGATACTTCTGGGGAATATATTAGGGGTAAAGGTAGAAAGAAAGAAAAGAAAATGTGTTTCACTGGACCATGGTAAGTGTGGTGGGTGAAATGAGTACTGTGGCTGGAGTGAGGGGTTATTGTTGTGAGGGCATGAAAGTTGACTTGAATGGCGACAGAACACACTGTGGCCGCGTGCAATGGTGTAGTTAAGGGTAGACATGAGAACCTGATACACATATGGTACGCACGTAGTACCAATGCAGGTGTTACATATAATTTGTATAGGGCATTTCAGGTCAACATTTAGAGTTAAAGCCAATGATTACTTGAGGCAAATTGTCTCCATTCACTAACATAAAAGGAAATGAAAAGAAAAGAACAATGTCACGAAACAACCTTGAGATGCTTCAGGTAAATCCATACGATCCTGTCTGGCTGTCTATAGGCAGAAGCCGCACACCCTGACGGTTGGCCACAAACTAGTCTCCTCTATGTCACCCTGTCCTACTCAATCAGGGCGCCCTCTCTCCAGCTCCCACTCCCCTCTCATATTCTTCTCCACCTCATCCATCCATCCCATCCTCAATCCCTCCCACTCCTCCCCTCCAACTCACTCATATACACTCCACAGGTCAGTCTCTCACTTTCCATTTTCACCAAATGGCCAAACTATCTCACAGTACTTCTAACGTTTTCCAGCACAACCCCAGTAACACCACAACTCGCCTTCACTTCTTAGGTCTGTCCCTTGACGTAACTCTGCATACTCCACTCAGATAAATCATCCACAGATCCACAGAAACATAGAAAAAGCATAATGACAAAAGAAGACAACCGATAGTCTACTCCATACAGCAGAGTCACATGCAGGAAGCAAAATCATAGTCCAGAATCTTGTAGATTCAAAAGAAGCAAGAGAATCAACAGAGAGCAAAAGATAGTTTCAGTTACAAGAGGATGCCATACAAAGAATCAAAGTCATAACTTAAAGCAGGGGTGAAACAGAATTAGCATTAAACATGAAATCAGACCTGACTCAGCCACAGAGGAAAGGACAAACGTGGACAATTTTGTGAATATCATCAAGAGACCAAACCCATTCCGTCAAGTAACTGGCCACTTCCGAGGTTTGGACTAAAAGGAAGTTAATAATATCAACACATAATTTCCACAGTATATCAGTTTACGTTAAAGTAAGTAAATTTAGTGTTAACGTAACTCTGACATAATTTCAAGTACTTTATGAACAATAACATGCTTGGTGTTGGCCGCTGAGATAAATAGAACAATACAGAGGACCGTCCACCTTTTCACAGTGTTTGATAAACTGCTATTTTTTCCCCCTATTTAGAGCTACATCGGAACATAACATTGTTCGCCAAGTAACTGATAGTTTGTCAAAACTATTTTCAGTCTATGTTTATCTATTTGTGACGTGATTTATAATGATTCTACGAAAATTATCAGTGTTGATATTTTCAACTTTTTTTTTTATAACCCAGAACTTGTAAGTGGTCAGATCGAGAGGAAAAAGACAAAGAGCATTAGCAAAAAACAAAAGAAACGGAGTTGACAAGATAGGACATCATAGAAGTAAAGCAGAAGTAAAACAAAACAAACCAGAGGATAAAAGTTCATTCAATAGTTTGCAAGACAATAACCTCAAAATAATGAGCATTGAAGGAAAACAAAGGGGAATTTCGAAATATACGAACAGAGACACAATCACAATAACCACAATACCGACATGGGATAGCTCATCCTGGCACCGTCACCGTGTTAACCATAAGGATGAAGTAAGTGTGTTAGGAAGCCTTACCAGGGGATTTATCATATCTCAAGGACTTGTTGTTACCAAGGAAAGGATATTAAATTTCACTGGGAGGTTAGCTGACGGTCCCACTCCCACCGCATCTCGCTGCAGTTTTAAATAATTTCTTTATAAAGACATTTATAACTTATTTTTAATAGAAGGGAAAAAATAGAAAGGCGTTTCATTTTTTTAACCTACCTTCTTCTTTCTTTATTTACAGGAGAGGGGAGAGAGGGAGGTTAGAGAAACTGTGCCTAAAATAATGCTGTCTTTGTTTCTCTCGTCGCTTACGCCTTTTCTTTTTCCTTTCTTTTCCCCCCAGTGTTTCGTTCTTTATTTGGAGAGGGACTTTATTCTAGAGAGAACTGTGAGAACATGTGGACTGTGTGTGTGTGTGTGTGTGTGTGTGTGTGTGTGTGTGTGTCAGAGAGAGAGAGAGAGAGAGAGAGATTTTTTCTGGGGTCTCATCCTTTGATCTGCATAATCTGGAAAAGCTTTTATGAATAGTGCAGTTAAAGTTAAGGATAATTAACCGTTGGAGTCCATGGGGGGGGGGTGCTGGTGTGTGGGTGAGGGAGGGGGGGGGTGAGGGAGGTGTGGGTGTGGAAGGTGTGGGTGAGGAATGTGTGGGTGAGGAATGTGTGGGTGAGGAGGAGTGTGGTTGAGGAATGGTGTGAATGAAAGTAGGTGTGGGTGAGAAAGAGTGTGGACGAGGAAGGGTGTGAATGAGAGAGGGTGCGAGTGAGGAAGATGTAAATGAGGAAGGGTGTGGGTTAGGAAGGTTTGGGTGAGGGAGGGTGTGGGTGAGGGAGGGTGTAAAAGCTGTGTGTTAGGGAAGATGTGCGTTAGGGAGTGTTTTAGGAAGTGTGTGGGTGGAGGAGGGTGTGAGTTAGGGAGTGTATTAGGAAGTGTGTAGGTGAAGAAAGATGTGGGTTAGGGAGTGTTTGAGGAAGTGTGTGGGTGGAGGAGGGTGTGGGTTAGGGAGTGTTTGAGGAAGTGTGTGGGTGAAGGAGGGTGTGGGTTAGGGAGTGTTTGAGGAAGTGTGTGGGTGAAGGAGGGTGTGGGTTAGGGAGTGCTTGAGGAAATGTGTGGGTGAAGGAGGGAGTTGGTGAGCGAGGATTTGGGTGAGGGAGAGCGTGGTTGAGAGAGTGTGGATAAGGGAGGGTGTAGTAGAGGTAGGGTACGGGTAAGGAAGAGTGTGGGTGAGGAAGAGTGCGAGTGAGGAAGAGTGTGGGTGAGGAAGGGTTTGAGTTTGGAAAAGTGTGAGTGAGGAAGGGTGTGGGTGAAGGAGGGTGTTGGTGTGTAAGGGTGTGGGTGAGGAAGAGTGTGAGTGTGGGAGAGCATGGGTGAAGTTAGGTATAAGTGAGGAGGGGTGTGAGTGAGGAAGATTATGAGTAATGGGGGCTGCGAGTGAGGGAGGTTGTGAGTAAGGAAAGGAGTGGATGAGGAAGGGTGAGGGTGAAGGAGGGTGTTGGTGAGAGAGGGAAGGTGTGGGTGAGGGAGGGAGTGTGTGTGTGTGAGGGAGATGTGTGATGTTGGTGAGGTAAGAAGGTTGTTGTCCGGGGAAAATTTGATTAATGAAGGATGTAAGTGAATGAAGGAGAGCGTGGATAGGATGTGAGTGATAAACTTACAGATTAAGAAGTGATCGTGCGAGTTCGAGTGCAAGAAACAAGCTCTCCGTGAATATAAACTGTTACAGAGCAAGAGGGTGAATAATAACCAAGGAAAGAAGAACTGGGTGTAGGAGAGTGCGAATACAGGTAAGAGGCTTGAGGACTAAGAGCAGGGCACAAGAGGTTGTGTGTGAGAGTACGAATCAATAGGAACACAAGAGGTTTCCAACGATCTTCACTGCTGCCGTCTGGTTCCAATAAAATCTTTCTATTACTCTCAGATCCTTATTATCAACTCTACTTTTTCGCAGGGCTATTGCTAACCTCCCATGCACCACTCTATTGAACACGTTTTCATAGTCCTCAAAGCATAACTACATATCCTACATCTCTATCTCTCTCTGTCAGCATTCGTAGCCCCAAAATGGCTTTTGTTGTACTATGCCCTTCCATGAACCTCCCAACTGTTAGTCAGCTGCGCCCTGTCCTAATCAACAGTCTCTCCTATTCATAGTCACCCTCCAAATGAGTTATGACATATAACTCATTCACGATAATGATTCTGCGCTTACTGCATTCTATTATGCCTGGCACCTTAGGAATTGCCAAAAACATGAATATAATTATTAACTTTGGCAGCTGACTAGATTCATACATACTGTAAACACCAGTCAAATATTTGCTCTGGCAGCTGTCCACATTCATATACAGTATATTGTTAGCAGTCCACGTTATTCTTTTGGTTCAGTGTCAAGCATCCCTCTTTGCATCACCACAGCTGTTCCATTTCCTTCCTTAACTTTGTCATCATTCATGTTCTATAAAGTTTTCTCTATTACTTTTTCCAGAATTGGTGGGACTTTCATTGTTGATATAATACTATTTCTCTCTTTTCTTTCACCACCAACCGTTTTTCTGCATACTGTTTTCACCTCTCTAACATTTATCAACTTCCATTTAAGCTGTGCCATCGTTCTTCATTACTGATTTTCCATCTTCTCTTGCCTATTACTTCAGTAAATCTCTCACACATCATCTGCTCATTCTTCCTTGCAAGTTCTTCAATCTCTTCGTTTTGCCTGTTCTTTCAATATTATTATTTCGCCTTTTTAAATGCTTTATTTCCCTGCTTAATTCTGTGTATCTCACACAATCCCCTCCTTAGCATATTACTTCGCCTCTCCGACAAGAATGTCGTTTGCCATTCACTGCCGTTTCGCTCTTCTCTCTCTTTTGTCTCTAATATTCAGCAGTCGTTACCACTGCCTCTCTCACTAATTACCAACGACTCTTATGTTAATAGAATCTATGGTATTTATTTCCCTGCATTTATCTTGAAATTTCCCTGCATTTATCTTGAACTGCTACTTCTGTACCTCTCTTTCAATTAGTCATTGCTTCTGAGCATTTCCAAACTTCTTGTTTTCCCTTCTAAAACCTACTCAGTTTCAGTTGCATCTTCATCACCAGTGAAACATGATCAATATCACAGTCAGTTCACCAGGGTATGTTTTCCTTTGCATTGCTGCACTTCTGAAGTGAGTGATAATGGTAATAAACTCTTTCTAATTTCTTATGGTCATCGCCATGTTTCTTCTAAGTCAACAGCCCCTCTGGGTGTTGCTTAAGCCGTGTATCTGCAAACATACCAGTATATGCTATATTCCATACACAATTCCATAAATCTTTCCGCTTCTTCGTTCCTGTCTCTCAGCCCAAAATATCTAGCAATGTCTTATTTTCTCTCATTGTTAACTATAGCATTCAGATCGTCCATCACTTGAATAAGTTCACACACATGATGCTGATGTTTCACCTTAACTACAGCTGATAAAATTCCATCTAGAACGGCCGCATCTGAATTCCACTTGGAGCATAACACTGCTTCACATTCATATTTGTAGGTCTTCCCTTATACATTATCAGCAGCATTTTGAGGGACACAGCCCAGTAACGTTTCACTGAAATAGGTATCTTGTTCATCATCATCACACCCACACCTCTCTTCGCTATATCACCAACGGAACATACCATAAATATCCCATATGTATCCACTCTAACCATCCCAGTCAATCCTACCTCTGCAAGTCTAAGAACATCAATTTCCATCTTTTTTATCTCCCTGTCAACATTTTCCATCTTTCAAGCCTGACGTAATAATAACAAATTTCACGTAGCCACTTTCATCACTTAAGTGATGCCCACAATATCTTGACGATCGGGTGCTACCTGTTGCCCTTCACACTCCAAATCAAGCGGGAAAGTTATTACCCTATCGCCACATTTCCCTTTAACGCTTTTACTCAAGAAGTTTACCGATTGTATATCTGTGATTTTTCTTGGTTATGTACGTGATAAGGGCATCAGTTCGTTCCCACAGTGGCTGGCCTAAAATTGCTACACACCCTACTTTTTTTTTTTTAAGTAATATTTTTAACTTACCCTGGTGCAATATCATCTCAGTCACATGCCAACACTAAATCATGTCAAATAACATGGTGTTAGATCAGAGTAAAACTTTATAATATGTGAATGAGATGAATGTTTAATTGCTAAATAGTGTTCAAGATGTGGAGCTGTAACATTTAGCCTCTTCTTTCCGGTAACTAATTTACTTCTTTTTTTTTTTTTTTTTCGTGCTACCTAAACATAAAATTCTTCAGTTTAGGAAGGTCATTTTCAACTAGTGGGGTCAGAATGACCTTCATTTACCCCAGCACAAAATTGAATAAGATAGTTTGTAGGTTACAAGATCAAAGTGGTAAAGCACGTCACGGGATTAAAGGGCACCCTGGACATTTAGGTTCATTGCTGATGGAACAGTTTCTCTTCCAGTAGTTAAATGTTAAGACCGGACTGATGACAGTGACTTTCACTCAGGGATGCACAGCTTGCCGTCTTCTTGGGCCACATCATCAAACTACTGAGGACAAGACGCATGAGTCATCAATATAAGGTGCTGAAATGAAGTTTTCAAATTCTTTGTTCTCTCTCTCTCTCTCTCTCTCTCTCTCTCTCTCTGTAAAACTGCATTTCATCAGAGAGAGTACTTTTATTTACAGGTATCTGTAGCAAATAATTTTCAGTATATTTTTCAAATTTATTTCATTTCAGTAAAATGCGGTAAAAATTTATTGACTGGTAATCTCTTAAATACTGCTGGTGAAACCCATAAAGATTGTAAACTCAGTAAAGGCAAAAAAAGACAGCTATTGCCTATTCATTTCATATTTTCTTTGATTACTTAAAACACTGATGGTTGCAACAAAGCTACTATAGGGCTACTAGAGGGCCGCATGCTGCCCAAGGGCCTCACTCAGGTTCTGCATTCCAGGAACCACTTCAATCTAATGCTTTTTCATTGTATTATTCCTAAGTCTAGACGATTTATGGAAGAGCTTCCCACGGGATTATACAAGTTGCCGGCACGACGACAGAAGGATTTTTCGAATCTTTCAAAAATCATCTCTGTCACTATAATTTCATGGAAAACATTGCTCCGAATAAAAAGAATGCACTTACTTACCTTGTACGGCCTTTATCTGGGTTTATGAGACGTTATGCGTTTTTCGTTAACACAAGAACGACGCACTGATGCCGTTACATAACCATTATAAGTGATTGATAGGTGTATCATATAGACAGATGATGGAATGTAAGGAATGGGTCTTACGTTGATGAAGGGGAAATTATGAGTTTCATATTACACACACACACACACACACACACACACACACACACACACACAAAAGGCCATTGGCCAAGGAAACAAGGGGGAGAAAAAGTAAAGTTTTATGCATACTATTTAATTAATGCAATATGCTGTTCAAAACAACAGTAATTCACAAATCCCATTGACTGGTTAACTATTTACATCCTCCTATGTCCAGACGTAGTACTCCCTGAAGGGGTGGTCAAAAACTGCCTTTACGATCAACTAGGGTTCTGCCATCAGACTGCCCTCTTTCCAACTCACAACACCCTCACTTACCTTCAGCTTATCCTCAGCCTCCCCTTGCCCTTCTCATCTGCCACTTCAGTCACACACACACACTCTTCTAGTCAATATTTCATTTACCATTCAATTCGTAAGACCGAACAATTTCGATCTACTGATCTTAACGCTTTTCGGCACATCCACACCTACACCACAACCCTTCTTAACTTCCGTATTTGTCTGTCCGTCTCTCCTCCTGGCTGCATATGGTTCTCAAATAATTAATATTCATTAATCTTACTCTTACCATGTGTCCTTCTAACACTGTTCAAGCATTTTAGTACGTTTGAGTGGCCATCATAAAACTATGTAACGACTTCTTTACGGCCATGCTCAGTTCCCAACTCTTACCATTACCCTTAGTTAACCTGCAACATTTTTTCCCCGCTGTACTCTTTCTTGCACTTTTTACTTTAACTTTAAGTCCTGGCTCATCACATTCTCCTCCATTTCCTCATAATCAGGCTTACTGTGCACTCCATGAATTCATTCCTTTCAAAGACTGTGACTTTACTCTTTGGCACATTCACATATATTTCCCTTTCCACAAACACTTCCAAACTCTTTCATCCTGCCTTACAACTCTCATTTATCTTCTCTTAATAAAGAAGGAACTTTGGTATAATAAATGCATGGTTTTCCTGTAACGGCTGTCACGGCCCTACTAGCAAGCCCTTCAACCTCCTCAACAAGTGACCCCAGCGATGCCAGCACGCTCAAACTGCCACCTAGAATACCAAGAATACACCAATCCTGGACCAGCTGATGTTGCTCTTCTGGTCAATGGCAGACCAGCTAGGAGGTATAAATTCTCCCGGTCGACTCCAGGAAGCCAGTGTACAGTAGTACTAGATTTGCACTCAGTCAGTACAGTATTGATTTTGCTCTGCTCTTGAATTAGCTTGTTATTATTTTCCCTTGTATAAAAAAATGGTAAATATTTTTTTTTAGGGGAATAAGTTAATTGTGGGTGTGTGTTAGTGTAATATTAAATTAATAATAGAACTTTTGTTTCCTTATTCATTTTAATATTATTGACCTAATTTGAGAGACGGTTTGAGTGAGGACCTGAAATTAAGCTTGTTATCAACGGTCCTCGCCTCTCCCCTAACTGGGATTGTAACACGGCATAACTTAATATCAGATAAAAATGTCTTTTATTGAAAAAAATCATGATTTGTCATGCCCTTGATAAAGTACTGGGATAATATCTATCTATCTATCTATCTATCTATATATGTATGTATATCTGTGTGTGTGTGTGTGTGTGTGTATGTATGTTTGTAGATAGAGATAGTCTTCAATTATCTACTGAATAAAGCAGTTTGCAAAATTCGCAGAAAGACAAATAAACAAATAAGGACATTGTTGTGGTTCATTGTGATGGTTTTGTTGATGTGGCTGTGCTGGAAAAAATATAACAAGTATCTTAAGCTGTTTTTTTGGCCATGTGGAGAATATGGGGAAAGAGAAACTGGCTAAGAGTGCATGTGAGTCAGTGAAGAGGGGAAGACGGAGGGGATACCGAAGATGAGGGAGGGATGGGATGGGGAGGTATATGAATGAGGGATGTGTGAGATGCAGGGAGAACAACCTGATGGTGGACGACTTGGTTACAGGGAGGCGATTTGCTCGTGGCCAATCCCTCAGGCATTACGGTGTCTCGCTACAATTTACAGTTAGTTAGATATATGCACAAACTCTTACTGGACTTTACTGTTATGCCTAACTATGAAGAGTTGGATGTATGTGAGATAATTTTAGAGCCTGCACATTTCTAGACCCCCCCTCTTTTGTATATATATATATATATATATATATATATATATATATATATATATATATATATATGCTTGAGGTGGCAGCTTTCCAATCTTTGGCGATGGAGTTTTATATAAAACTGTAATCTAACAAGATGTTAATGTGTTGTTTTTCTCTTATTACTCTTTGTCTCTTGTGTGACTTAATTAGGTTTGAAAGTAACCACGCGTAAACTGAACAATAGTTTAGAGCCTTTTTTTTGTTCAAGCAAAACTGGTGCTATGCAAAATATTTATACAGTTCAATGGTTTCTAAAACTGAGTGCACGGACCACAATCCCTTTTTTTTTTTTTTTTTTTTTTTTTTTTTTACGGAAGATGAACAAAGGAAGGAAAAACCGAAGAATAAACAAATAATCCATACACCAAATTACAAGTGCTCTCCGTTCGTAAAAAATCTGTAACAGCTTGACTTGAACAGCCGTGAGTTGAAGTTTGGGGGAAACAATTATTGGGAAGCAAGTTCCAAAGTGATACAGTTCTGGGAATAAAAGACTTTCGATAGGCAGAATTTATGCAATATGGCAGTGCAACAGTCCAGTCATGAGCGCTACCAGATGCCCGTGTAGCGTGGTGGAAGTCGGGGAGAGGTGGCACAATGCATACGACTTAGTGAGCATTTGCCATGAAAGTTTCTGTAAAATAATGCAAGGGAGGCAACATTCCTTCTTACTTGTAGTCGAGGTAGCTCAGTTGTAATAGTAAGGTTATTAATAATTCTAACAGCTTTGTTCTGAATTTTGTTCAGTTGTTTAGTGCAACCTCTCCACATTCACTCCACAAGGGTGAGCAATACTCCATGATTCTTGAAAATTATTGCTAACTGCTCGTCAGTGAAGAATTTATGGATTCTGTACAACAGTCCAAGTTTCATTTAAGTAGTTTTAGCAAGTGATCTAACATGAGGGGTCCAGCTGAGGGCACTGTTAAGTGAAACACTGAGAATTTCATTACTTTTAGAGATAGGAAAATTGGTAGCATTGAAGGCAATGTAGAAATCAGGCAATATCTGTTTATTAGTAAACTGTATATATTTGGTTTTCCTAGCGTTAAATGAGGCAATGTTGTTTTGTCCCCATTCAGTGGTCTTAGATAAGTCTTTATTTATGGAGATTGCTGTACTGAATTGTGAGTTAGAGATATTAAACTTTGTGAGTGGGTGTTTATGTGTGAATGAACTGTGAGGTGTTGAGATATTTGCATATGAGTGAATGGGACTATGGGTGATAGATTACAAATCATTAATATAAATTAGGAATAGGATCAGAGCCAGGACAGATCCTTGTAGAACGCTGGCATTAATCGAGCGGAAAATGGAATATATATCATCTACTTTTACTCCCATCTTTCTCTTGCTGAGATATCAGGAACTGCATCTCTGTGGAACTCGCTTCCCCAGAGTTGTTTCCCTCCAAATTTCAACCACAGCTGTTCAAGTCTAACTGTTACAGATATTTTATGAACAGAGGACACCAGTAATCTAGTGTATGGATTAATTTTTTTTTTTACTCATTTGTTTTTCCTTCCTCCGTTCTGTTATTTATAAAAAAAAAATGATCAAAGGATGATAAGCCATAGCAATAGAGTTTGAATAGCAGGGAACGGTGCGATAGTCAGTCAAAATCTTTAGAAATATCAAGGGCCACTGCATGGGTTTCTCCATATTTGTCAATTGGCTGATGGATGAAATGAGTCAGGAGGTTGAGCGTATCAAAAGTAGGTCTTGCTTGGCGAACACCATCCTGTCTGTCACACTGTGCTTGTTGATTGTAGTCTCAAATACTTTTCCAGGAGAAGATGTGATAGCTATTGGTCTGTAAGCAGAGGGAACAAAGGAACTTTCTTTCTTCGGAATTGAGTGGATATTGGCTTCTTTCCAAGAACTGGGGAATGAAGAATAATGTATGCACAGTCTGAATAATTTAGCAAGAACAGGAACAAGTTCTTGGGAACACTTTTTCAAAACAGTTGGAGGACTTCCATCAGGGCCTGGGACTTTGTTAGCTGGTAAATTGTTTAGGATAGATTTTGAGTGTCTAGTCTGTATCTCAAGTGGAGCAATTTTGGGAGAGTCAAATTCTAGTACAGAGACTTTCTGATTGACTTCCTCTCAGGTAGAATTTCTGGCAAACGTACAGGCTGGAATGTTTGCTTTTCCACGTGGGTCATTTGGAGTGTTACCATCTGAAGATTTTAGTGGAGGAATGGGTGATGGTTTGTTAAAGTTATTACTGAAAGAAATGAGAGTTCACCAGAGTATTGTAATGCCATTAGGATTATTTAATATTTTGCGTGCTTAACTGTCAAGAGAGATTGATTTAGCGAGATTTATTACTGTTTTTGCATATTCTCTATCATTTTTAATTGACGGGGATTCAGATTTTTTTTTTTTTTTTTTTTTAAGTAAAAGTTATATGGTAAGGACGTTTGGGCCGTTGCTCTGGCACAATTGATGTCAAACCAGTTTGGGGTGTCAGATCTTTTATTAAATCGTCGACTGGGTATGAGACATTCCATACCAGATTGTATTAAGTCATAAATGTGGGACTGGGTAGAATTGATGTCATTGGAGAAGAAAGACTGCCATGGAGAATCGGCAAGATAATTTCTATATCCATCCTAGTCTAATCTACCAAAGTGTCATCTGGTCACTCTAACAGGTTCAGAACGGGGAAGTTTGGGACAACTGACTAATGAGGCTTTGATGAGATTGTGGCTGGAGGAGCCAAGTGGTGACAGTACCTCTATCCTTCACTGATTTGGGTTATTTGTCGGGAACAGGTCCAAGAGACAGGCGTTATGGTCAGGATTATCTGGTATTCTGTTTGGTTGTTTTACCAATTGCGTGAGATTAAACGATTCTGCAAACAGCTCGCATTCTAGACCGGTATCGTTAGTCCTGACAGAATGCAATAACCATTCTATATTATGAACCTTAAAATCACTAAAAATGGTAATTTCAGCGGTAAAGGTGATGTTTATGTTGGCCAACTGTGTGGCTGTGGAGTCAAATACTCTGGGTTCTGAAGAAGAATTGGGGAAGAGATAAACTATACAGATATATTTGGTATTATTTAGGTAATTTAGTTGGCATAATGAACAAAGTTAGCTGAAGTGATGTTCAAAACTGTGTCAACTGCAGATTCAGATATGATATAAAAACAGGTGCCACCCTTGTGACGAAAGTTTGTGAGGAGATGGTAACCAGGAAAACAAAATATATATATATATATATATATATATATATATATATATATATATATATATATATATATATATATATATATATATATATATATATATATGTCAGTAGTGCATGAGACTAGGGTTTCTGTATATATACATTTTGTTCATGCATACATGGTGAATGCACACAGTCACAATGATAGCCCTTTGTATTAATGTGTTTCCTGGAACTGGTGATTTTTAGTCATTATTTATTTTATTTTCTCTTGTTTTAATGTTACACTAACAGTCACCAACACAGAAGCCGACTCTCAGCCATTCAATCAGCTCAGCGTAACACCCGCATGCTGCAATAATGCTTTATCAACCTATGCACTATGGTCAATGAAAATTAAATTTTTGATGTTTCATTCATTACTGTACGTAACAGGGAAATTGCAATTAAATATTTAATTTGCTGCCAGCGTTCGACCTGAAATATATAAAATTTACATGAAAGTGTATCAGCACTGGTAATAAATTAGTTCATTCCAGTTATGTTGCAGGCCAGAGCGAGGTGAAGAAGAGACTAAAAAAAGATGCTAGAAAAGAGATGAAACTCCAAATACGAGTATGATGCTAAAAAACGACAGCTTGTGAAGCACAGCCACAGCCAGGACATTGAGGGAGAAGACGAGGCAGACAAAAGAGTAGATGAGCCTTTGAAGTAAAAGAATGACGAACCAGAACAAAACGAAAGGTTGTTTTTCATACAGTTTTGTTGTTATTCTGTTCGTTAGAACTTTAGTGAAGAGTTTGTAAATAACTGATAATAACCTAGTGGGCTGATAGTTATTAAAATATTTTGAGTCGCCTTTTTTGTAATCAAAATAACAAATGCATTACACCATGTTTTGGGATTTTTCTCCTTATTTATACACTGAGTGGGCGAGCGTATTTTGCACTCTTCTATCCGGCAGTTAATCTGCAGCTATTTCATCTACTCCTGGAGCCTTCTGTCTTTTGATACTTTAGAGAGAAATGTTTACTTCGTCTGGTGTTACCTGAAGTATTTCACTTGTGTCACCTGAAAAGTTAGCTATTGGTACAATTGTCTTTGATGCATACAGTTCTTTGTGAAATTCTTCAGCTCTCTTCACTATCTTATCTCTGCATTTAAAGACGTCACCATTTTTGTTTTTCAGAGATTTTGTTGCTTTCCTAGTGCCATTTTACTTCGGGCCTGTTTCATATGTTTTCATTTTTTAATGGTTTCTTAGAGTTGATCAATGTTTCTCTTTCTTTTTACTCTATATCACTTGTTAATAAGCTTATATAATTCTGCTCTTACTGTTTCATCTTTCTTTGTTGTTTCTTTCATCTTTAGTCTTCTTTTCATGAGATCGAGTCTTTTCTGGATACTTGTTGGCGTTGGTTGTAGTTGCTTTCCCCACTACATCTGCTAATTCTTTTAGCGCTTTTATTAGTCTATCATTCAACTCATGAGTGTCACACTTAGCATAACTTTAAGCTTGAACTCTGTTCGTTATTTCTAAATGAAAAGCTGCTTTGTTTTTGCCTAAGTTTATTGGGCATACCTTTTCATTTTTAATAATCTGTCTTCCACTTCTAAAACTGGTTCTGGCTGTGCAACCCACGACTGTATCGTCACTTTATATATATATATATATATATATATATATATATATATATATATATATATATATATATATATATATATATATATATATATATATTTGGAGCCTCTGTGGTAAAGTGTGAGTTTTCGTACACTGAAGAACGAGGGTTCGCTCCCCACCAGGGTAACAAACTTAGGGAGCGTTCTTCTGGCCACGTACTGCATTGGCGGACATAAGGGGTCCTGTGGTTGAACCAGTGAGGCATACTATAAGGTATGCTTGCACCCAGTCGGCTTGCACGGACCGATTACACTTGGTTCACAGACTACACACACATCCAAAGCCACTCCAACAATACAATTACACTTGCAAGCACTTCTCACCCTACATACAATCTCTACCAGACAGCCTAAGCCACTTGGTAGAGATACATTGGGTATATCGTCTCCACTTCGGTCGGGATAGGCCGGTCCGCAGTGGACACTCAAACGGCTGATGAGATGAGATGAGAAATGAGATATATATATATATATATATATATATATATATATATATATATATATATATATATATATATATATATATATACGTGTGTGTGTGTGTGTTGATAACTGTGACATTTATGATCGTGTTGTTCTTATCTGCTATAGTGAAGTCGAGTTCCTTCTTTGTGTCTCCAATGGGACATTTCCAGGTCCATATTCTCTCTGTTCTTTTGCGAAAGAAAGTGTTAATTATTTTCATGTTATATATTTCAGAAAAACTGACTACCATTTCACGTCTGTAATTCATATCTTCCACTCCGAATTTTCCCATACTTGCTTCTCCATTTTTCGATTCGCCAGTATTTGCATTGAAGTCTCCCATGAGTATAGAATACTGTATGTGGTCTTTTCTTCCTCCATAATCTGGGGGATGTCGCCATAGAATGCTTGTGTTTCTTCATCTGAGCTTTGACAAACAGGATGGTATGATTTTGGGTACCGAACTCTATACCTTTGCGCGAGATTCACCGTGTGTGTGTGTGTGTGTGTGTGTGTGTGTGTGTGTGTGTGTGTGAGCGTGTATGTCTTAGCTCCTTTAAGGCTATTTTATGAATTTGAATGAAACTTTCCATGTGAGTTCTCCTGGGTACTCCGAAGGCCTTCCACTATATACAGTTTTCCTACCATGACTCTTAGAAGGGGTAAGCTTCCTCACCGAACTAAAACTTCTCTGAAATAGTGAAAGGAGGCCAGGAATGGCTTTGATACTTTAGAAGATGTTGAACAATGGACTCTCATCCTTAATGCGATATTTGAGGAGCGTGTCCACAACTTTATGATTCTTTAGGGGGGAGGTGGGAGTCAGTCACTTGCCCCACAATATAGGCGATCAAAAATTGGGGAAAGTGAACACATGTATTACAACGAAACTTTCCTAGGTCAGCTCGTCTTGTTCTTGATAATGTCTTCCTATATATAAAATTTTCCAACATTCTTTTTCTTGGTCAGCCCCCCTCCAAATCATATAACGGATACAAAATAGGGATGGAAGGGTAGATATCTTTTGATATCCTAGTACACGTTCTAGAATGAACCCTCATCCGCTAACTACTACTACTACTACTACTGCTACTCGGATTTTGTCATTCTTTCAAATCGGCATGGACATCGCAGGATTTGGTATGCATTTTCCAGGATGTCTCTGAATGGACAGGAAGAAACTGCACATCCATTTTAATTTATACCGATACTAGTGTTTTTCTCCCCAAAATTGCGATACTAACTTATATCCCTTCCATCACAAAATGTTTGCAAATGCCATTTTCTTTGTTTCCATACCGTTTTTGAGACCATAATGACCAATTCTGACCAAAAAGTCGAAAAAAAAATATTATCGCATTTCCGGCAATTTCTCGCTGTCGCCTCGCGCGCTATAGGCAAAATATTTGTTTGGTGTTTTTCTGACACTTCCCAGACTTACCCGGACTTAATGTAAAAATAATTAGGTCGATATCTATTGCCGTTCTCGTGAAAGAAACGAACAAACGCACAGACAGACACACAGCTTGAATTTATTGTTTAGATGGTGGCAGAATCACTGGGTGTGACAGGAATGGGAAGGGGGAGATAAAGCAGACGATGAAATACGGGAAAACACGTGCAATTCAATGCATGGATCAAGGTGAGCATTTGAAGACTGGCAGAAGGAATGTTTTGTCCTGTCGTATATAACAGCAAGAGGAACAAAAGACAATACTCAGCTATTAGAAATATGAGTTTGCTGAACATGCCAAAGGTCAGTGGAAGAATGATGACTGAAAGTGTACTTCAACACACACAATACCATACCAGAAAGGAAAAAGAGGTTTTTGGCGTGACAGTATGCGCGCGTGCGTGCGTGCGTGCGTGCGTGCGTGCGTGTGTGTGTGTGTGTGTGTGTGTGTGTGTGTGTGTGTGTGTGTGTGTGTGTGTGTGTGTGTGTGTGTGTGAGTGTGTGTATGTGTGTGTGTGTGTGTGTAGGTGTGAGTGAGTGAGTGTGTGTGTGTGTAAGCGTGTGGAGAGAGAGAGAGAGAGAGAGAGACAGAGACAGAGACAGAGACAGAGACAGACAGACAGACAGACAGAGATGACTGTAAAGGAAAGGCCTGACTAGGCTGTATAAAAGTGATATGGTCATATGGAGCGTATGGGCGATGACAGACTTATAAGAGAGATATGCATATCAATAGCAAAGCGAGTGAAAGGAAGGGAGAGGCCAGAAATGAGGTTGCAGAGTGATGGGGAAGAATTTCAGAATCCGAGAAACACAAGCATCAAGAAGAGCGACAGACTTACGTGAAATGCAGGAAGTTATATTTAAATATAATATATGGAGATGTATCACTGTAAACTGCCATGGATCAGGTAAGCTGCAGGGCAATCAGTGGAGCCTGACTGTGTATGTTTTAAGCTTGCTTGACATATGGCGGCTAAGATAGTTCATGTAACTGAGAGATGTGGCTCTCTTCTTCATTTGCGTAAGCATAATCCCTACCAGAAATATATGTAAGATGCTTTGCATATACGAATATTATACATAATTGTTTATATTTTGGATTTTGTACTGAACAAAGTGCACATAGACTATGTTACGTAAACCTGTATGAAAATGTGAATGTTTTAAGTTTCATACACAGAAACTGTGTGCTAGTGTACATGTACATACGAAATTCTATTCCTGTGAAACATCCGAGATGATTCGATCAGTGCTGTGTGTACACAACCGCATAGCTGGAATAGGTTTTTGTGTGCAGTTTCCACCTGCTGGCTCACACACTCATCTCTCTCTCTCTCTCTCTCTCTCTCTCTCTTTAAATTCTTCCATCGAATGCATTCTGCATATGACCAGTGCCGGATACGTGATATTTGGACTTCCAGAAGGATTTCAGTAAAATTCCTCACCGAAGGTTGTTGTCAGAAACTTATGCTCTAGGAATTCAGGGAGAACTGGCTGGATGGGTTGAGAATTGACTGATAGACGTGCTCCTGAGAGTACTTGTCAATGCGGGAATCCTCTGGCTAGACAACAGTTACTTGTTGAGTGGCCTAGGGTTCAGTTCTAGCTTTAGATAAAATTATCATTTACGTCGCTGTTATGGATGTGAGCATCTTCATCCGAACTGCGAAATTTTAGGATGACTGAAAGCTCGAAGGAAGTGCCTTGTCACTCAAGAAGCCAGATGACCTCGAGAGAGAGCTGGTAATATAAGGGAGTGGAAAGAACCATGGCAAATGTCGGTTAACTTGGATAAATACAAGGTAATGCAATTTGGTCATCCAAATTCTAGAACCAATTAATCCTTGTTAGGAAATGCAATCAGCAATCCTGACGTGGAAAAAAACGGGTTTACAACTCAGCAGGCACCTTAAAGTGCTCCGAAGAGAGGAAGGAAGCACAGAGACTTTTTACATAAAGAGGCAGCTTAGAAACAGAAACCAGACAATAGTCCCCTTTGTGTGCAAATCTCTTGTACAGTCACTTTTGAAATGTGCATTTTCCCCCCTCTGATACTGAAAAAGTATACAACTCTTTCAATTTTTCTTACACTCTCTTCACTGCAGCATCACCTACACCTACTCCTCTCTTATTCTCTTATGATAACTCAACATAAACACTGTATTCAAGAGGTCCCTCAAACTTACCATTTCTTTCTCACCCACACTCACAGGTGTGAGAGCATCTCAAGGAGCGGCGCTATCTGGCTGTGAATCACTAACGACTCTCATACACGAGATGCTATACCCCCGAAGGATTTAGTAACTTTAGCGAAGTTACGCCATGCTCCATCACGCCACACAGCCCTGTCACACCACATCACACTATATACCCTCTCACACCACATCACACCACATACCATCTCACACAACATCACACAAATCCACCCTCTCACGCCACATCACACAAATGCACCCCCTCACACACATCACACTGCACCACACCGCACCACATAAGGGGGACCCTGAAGCTCTCACATTCGGTGCTTTTGTCCATTCATCCATTGCATAACGCCTCACCACAAACGAGGCGCCTCCATATCACCCTGTCCCCAGCAGTTTCACTGCCATCCTCACAGCTCACACCCCTCTCTCTCATATACCTCCCTACTCCATCCCCTCCCTCTCATCTTTGGCCTCCCCCATACACTCTCCTTGTTAATCTCTCGCTCTCCTTCCCCTCCACATGGCAAATGTATTTCTCCTAACGCTTTCTATCGCATCCGCATCCACATCACAACCCACCTTCATTTCCTCATTTGTCAGTCTGTTCCTCCATGTAACTCCACATGCTCCTCTCAAATAACCTATTTCCACTGCTCTCACTTTTGACTTGTGTCCTTCCAACAAGGTCCAAACTTCACTTTCATACGTTAGAGTTGGCATCACAAACTATCATGCAGCGACTTTATTTCCATGCTTATTTCCCTATATTTTTATCAATGCTTTCAAAGAAACAGCAACCTCTCTTCTTCGCTGTATCCCATCAAGCACATTATCTTTCAAATTTCCAGTGGTTTTGTACTCGTTCTTATTCCTTAAGTAATGCAGTCACTGACGCACATGTCAGTGCTGTTGTTGTGTATACGGATATGAACAGTTGGTTAGGATGAGAAAGTCATATTGTGATTGCACTAATTATTGTTTGTGCTATTGAATTTGGTGGTTGCTGTATCCAGTGATGCTTTTTTGTTGTTTTTGGTACAGGTACAAGAAAGTGAAGGCAGCTGACACTCATCACACTGTAGCAAAGCACTACATGTTTTCCATAAGATAAATCAATAAGCTTTAGTGGAACCTGCCTGAAAATCGTAGTCCACCTCCTCCTATAGATAGGAAGACAGGGATAATAAAAATCTGTTCGTAATAATTACTTAACCAACTTCTTAGACTATCAGTCAAGAAGACTTTTTATTTCTGCGTATTATTGAGGGGTGCCAAGATTGCACTGTATTATTGATGTTTTCACGATAAAATCTTTCTGCTGCCCTACAGTATTGCTAAGAAGAGCAGTGGCCTCTCCTCCTCTAAGAGTCGAAAGGTGGAGCACATACTGTAGCCTCACTTAGTTTCTGACTCCACCTACAAGGATCCGCCCAAGTTAGTCTCCAGGCTGCGATTCTTCCCTCCCCACGTATCTCTTGAAAGGAATGATTAACTTGTTTCGGCCATGAGCATTACGGCCCTCCCTTTCCTTTCCTTCATGTCGAGTTGGCTTTTTCATATATCTTCCTAAACAGAATCAACTTCTAGGAAGTGTGTGATGTGTCCATATAACTACAAGTTGTTGATCACGTATTATGCAGGTAATAAGCCTCAGGTCAATATCATGTAGTACGGTAATAGTTTGTTATGCACCGGTTATACCAGCAATATGACACTATCCTGTAATGACACAAAATACCAAAGGATCCAGTTTGCTGCTTCAAGACACTGTGTGGTGTCAGTGTTTCGCAGCCACAAAGTAAGACTGGGAGGACCAAGATCCTAATGATGTGATTTGTTTTTCCTTCTACACATATACTGGCAACACCAAATACTCGAACTGAGCGAATCCACAGCAAGGTAAGTCGGACCAATGAGAAAGAAATCTCATCACAAGACTTACTATGACTCTCACAACCAAATTTTGACACTGTCGTCACCACATGGACTCCACTGCTTCATCCACAAGCCACCGCTTCCGTGGATCTTGGTCTTGAACCAAGAGAATTTTAGTCACAGTGACTCTTCCTCATGAGGTGCCTCGAGAGGACTCAGGAGTGTCACCAGCGACTGCACAAGGAGAACTGTATCATCAGCGTCAAGGTGAGTTATCATAAAATTAGCATTTGATACTCCACAATAGTCTGTTACATAGTTCGACCCAGTACCTATACATGCACGTGTTGATAAGTTAAGGGACAAGGATATATTCCTGTCCAAGTATCGAACTTACTGGAAAGAATTCGGGCTTTAGCTCTCCACAGTTGACAGCATTCTCAGTATGTGAAAACAGACCATCTATGAACCAGAAGGATCATGCTCGAATCTCAAGGAGCTGCAGGAACTACCATGATGGCTCTCAATTTACTGAATCAAACACCTTATTCAAACTGACATATGCTTATAGCAGTCCCTGCCGAGACTAGTGAAAGCATTCCTCAAGAACTCGGAATACCAAGCTCCAGTCTACTATAGACATTTTGTCCTTGAATCTAGGTTACTTGGGGCTATGAATCTATAGCAAATGGCTACTTATACGTAATAACAGCATGTGAGTCAGTGTTAATGGACGTAGCCGAGGTGTTTAATTAGATAGAGAAAAGGTTATCTGGTGGTATCGTCGATGGGAGTGGCACCAGGAGAGAGTAATGATGAGGCGTTGTAGGAAATGTCAGCGTAGGCCTTCTCTGTTCCGTTATCCTCTTCGTATTTTAGGTGGGATGATGAAATAGGCAGATTTGGGTCGATGGAGTTTATTGTGAGACACTTACTTGAATAAAAGTTAAGAGATTGGCGTGACCTGTGTATGGTTAGTAGCAGTTTGTGCTAGCTGCGGTCCTCGTACTGTACTCTCACTCCCCTACTCCCTATTGTTCTCTGGGAATCTCTCTCCTTCTCTCCTGGCCATCTCTGGTTCTATCTCTGGTTTTCTCTGGTGCTCCTTCCTTGTCTCTCTGGTACTCCAACTTTCTCTCTGGCTCTCCCTCTCTGCATTTCTCACCTTCCCCCTTTGTGTATCAGTGTGCTGAGTTAGAGCGCTCTTGGGTTACGGAGTTTATTGTACAGATATATCGAACTGTGATTTACAGCATAACGTAACGTGACGGCAAAGCCTCCTAGCTGACCCTCATGTTATCGGGCCTTCTCTCCAACCCCTTCTCTCCCCTGTTTTCTTTCCTGCTCTCTCTTGTTCTCTAACCCTCCTACATGTGATTTCGGACTTATATCCCCCTCTAGCTTCCGGATAAAGTGTGTGTGCGTACGTATGTGCGTGTGTGTGTGTCGGTCATGTTTCCGGCACATGATCAAGGGTGTTTGGCATTCTTGATTAGTCTAGGCTAGGGGATGTGTCTTTGTCCCTTCCTGGAGAACTTCAGACATAACTACTCGTTTTACATATTGTTACCTATAGCTATATAGTTACATACCGTAGTTACATACCGTAGTTACATATAGTATTGTGTCATAACATATAATGCCTACATATCAACCTTGCCTTGCACACTGAGCACGGTAATGTCATGCTAGTTAACTGCGGCCATATTGGTCTCATTTCCTTTTCTATACAGGGATGACCAAATCCCTTGTCCAGTCAGGAGGAATGACATCAGCTTCGTGTAATCTCTGGATCATGACTTTGTGTACAGATCTGATTAGTTCCATATGGATCCCACAAACAGCAGCTGCTTTACCGCTTCTCATCTTCAGCCACTGTCTCCCTTATTTCATCCAGGGAAGGCACGACGTTGCTGATTTGTGGTCTAGCAGCTTGCGGTTGCACACCAGCCAATGGAATATCTCCAACGGGGGGAAGGGGATTCTGCCAAATATAATTGCTCCAAGTATTCAGTCCAAAGAGCCCCTCACTCACCCACTCTTGCCATGAACCGTCTTTATGCTGTTCGAACAGAATTGCCCTGGGAGGTGGGTCTGGAAAGGAGATTCCTCAGGGCTTTAGAAGCAGCCTGCAGTTCATTTGCATGATACCGAACCTCTGCTTCCTCAGTGATTTCCCTGACACCTCTCTCCATATCTGTTCACAGTGACTCATGCCCGACGAGACAGAATTCTGTGCTGTTTCTGAATCCCAAACAGCCTTGCAACATGACTCTCATCAACTGTGGGCAGCGTCTCTCCTTGTTCTGAAAGGTTGTCCTACTCAGTTATCAGCTTCTGCCAGGGTAGCATGCATGAAAGTATGCCATCACTGAACAGGGTTCTCAACTGCAGTGGTCACCTCAAACTGACTCGACCTGTCACTGCATACTCTACTCATAAGGACACTCCTAGTCCCTGAGTGTTTCAAGATGGAATCATTTTCGCTGGCATCTAGGGATTCTACCAGTTTTGATTTGCAGCCTTAGAGTAACAACAGCAAGTCTGTGATCAGTAGCAAAGAATGATGCACTCCTAAAAACCCTGCAGTTATGAAGTACCCTTCACCGTGTACTTACAATGATGTGGACCACATCACTGTAAGTACATGTGGTCAAACTCCCTAGCAACCCTGTTTGAAATGGAGTACCAATTCCAGCGACGTAGATCAGATTGCTGGAATGAGGATTCAGTAATCCCCATCTTAAGGGATTTTTTTGAAATCCAAAAGGAAAGAGCTATGAAATTTCTGGTTCCAAAACTGTGCGAGCTTATGCATTCCTCAAAGTGTTTTCCTTTCAATGGCAGTCGCTTCACTGAAGTCACCTATGACCAGTAATACATCCTACAAGGTGCATTGTTATACAAATGAGTCGAGCTTGGTATGGAACAGCTCTTTCTCTTTGAGATCACATGCCTCAATAGGATCGTACACAGGAACAAGAAAAATGAAACCCAAAGTGTACTTCAACTTCAGCCTTTTACACTCATCAGCCATAGTAATCCTGTCGACAGAAGAGGTAAAGCGATCAACGGCTGCCATATCTACACGAGTAAGAGGGGTACCATGTCACAGCCAGACCAATGGTACGTGTAACCACTATTGCGGATCTCACCATAGCCAGGCCACCTCACCCCAGACAGTGTAGTTATGCCAGTCCCCAGTCGCCCCAACTCTCGTGAGACTGGACAGTTCAAAGCTCAGACCCACATGTCTCTCCGAAGGTTAACCTTGCATACGAAACTTCGCACTCCTGTGTACTTAGCAACACTGTGATGTCCTTCAGAATAGGACTGGAGCTGATGGACACTCCTACGTCCGACTGTTGCGATCCTGAAGGCCTTGTCCAACAGCCCTCATGATTAATGCAAATTTGACAGGACCCCGACAGTCCTGCCCGGCCAACACTTGATGAAGGAACTCCCAGCAGACTTTTGCATTGGAGTGCTTCAGTAGAATTTATTTGTTAGGAGAGAGAGAGAAAGAGAGAGAGAGAGAGGAAGGGAGAGAGAGAGAGAGAGAGAGAGAGAGAGAGAGAGACCTTGCTAAGAGTAGGAGGCGAGAAATCAAACTCATTCTCTCTCTCTCTCTCTCTCTCTGAAGTTGAAGCAGAAAAAATCCATCTTAACATTTCATCTCTAGCGCACTTTTTGTCACCACCAGACGCCATCCTGTTTCCAGTGAAGCCACTTTTCCTTCCTGGGTAAACACGCACAGCAATACAGTTTTTTCCTGCCACACCCAGAGGACCTAAAACCTAACATCGTTCAGGATATGAAAATACTTTTTTCCTCTGTTTACCTTTCCCTGGTATGAACTCAACAACCCAGCCATGGATATTTGGTCTTGATTCAGCCATTATGCAGTCACAAGTTCGATTAAATGGGGATGGCTGAGCCTGGGGTCAACCACCCGACCTCATTCAAAGATATCAGTTATAGGAATTTTAAAGGCCTCGGAATAAAGCGGAGTCTTTGGACATGGACCCTGATCGTATAACTAAACAATTGTTATGGAAAATCCTTTTCAAAAACCTATCAGAGCCTGAAATGTAAGCAGCCTGTACAAAGCAAAACTCACAATATGTATGACAAGGGAAATGGTCCGATACAACCTTGACAACACTGGTAAAATACACAAATACACAAATATACTCTACTCCATATAGGTAGAGATTATGATTAGCGTTCCTTTGGGGTATGTCAGCACAAAGAGTAACGAAAGCATTGGATGATTTTTTTACTATTTAATGAGTGACTTTAGAGGGCCAGGTTAAACAGCAAATGATCCAGGCTATAATTGGCTGGCAAATAATGAATGAGGGTGAAAATGGCCTTAAGGATCAATTTTATTCTCAGCTGCGAGGAGTAACAGAAATCCCTAAATACGATATCTTAAAAATTGCAAATGCAGTGAATACAAGGGTTGGGTGTTAAATGGGGGCTTTTTGCCTCAGCGGTTGGGCAGGATAATGCACCTCGAGAGTAACAATAATTTTATAACTTTATAATTGGCAGAACATTCTTCTCCCACACTGATAACCATTGGAGAATTTGGACATCAGCAAACGGAAATACTGATTTCTTAACAAACCATATCACAATTAAGATGTTCAAAAATGCACTTCAAAATACATACGATTATAAAGGTGCAGCTTGAGACAGTGATTACTACCTCATAATTGTGGAAATCATAGCTAAACTCCGAATCAATAAAAAACAAAGACCACTAAGAAGATATGTTTATGATGCGGATAAGTAAAAAAAAAAAAATCTAAAGAGAATACAAGATAAATATTCAAATTCAGTTTGCCTCACTGAATGTGCTGGAAGAAATACATTGAAGATAACACAGAATAAATGTGGAATGGAATAAAACAATGCCTTTTTAGAAACAGGCAGAGAAAATAATTTAAATTCAAAAATTGTTCGAGCAAGAACTATTGATATGAGGAAGGGTTTCATAAGGTGGTGAAAGACAGAAAAGATGCGAGTAAATTCTGGTTGTAAACGCAGCAAATGAGGGAAATTTCTGGCATTATAGCTGTAACAATCAAGTGGCAAAGCGACCATTAAGACGAAAAATAGAAAAGTATATTAGTGTAAGTCTAGATAAAATTGGTAAGGACAAGGGAGAGAGTAATATTAAAAATCACTACCAAGGTTCAAGACAGCTGAGGAAAGGTTTCCAGGTAAGAACAAAGATGGTCAGAGACACTGCTGGAAGCGATTTTATAAAAGATACAAAAGTAATAGAAAGATGGGAGAATATACTTCGAAAAACTGCACAAGGAACGATAGCAAATCAATTGTGTTCAAACCCAAGCATACCAACTGGATGAAATGACACGGAAGAAGCAACTTGAGTAAAAATTAGGATAGCAATAGAAAGCTTAAAGAGAGAGAGAGAGAGAAAGAGAGAGAGAGAGAGAGAGAGAGAGAGAGAGAGAGAGAGAGAGAGAGAGAGAGAGAGGAATTATAGTGGCAGTTAACTGAGAACAGAATACCTAGAACAGTCATGACAGGAAGGATAAAAGGAAAAAAAAAATATTGAAAGACAGATCAAGGACAAGATGGGTAGACGCCTTTAAGAGTGAAGTAGAAAGAAGTTGCTTGGAAGACACAGCCCGATTGTTGGAGACAGCCACGGACAGACAGCAATGAGGATGGTCTGTTACGGCGGGTGTGGATCTACAAGTGGCACAAGATCCACACGAGTGAGTGAGCATAAACTCTCCATTGGTTTATTTAACCAAGAACACTTAGAAACTGTGGAGGCATATTTTTTGGAACCTCTTTTTGATGCTTCATTTCCGAAGGGCTGAATTGGACCTGAAATTATTATTTAGTACGAAGACTATTTTCACCTTTCTTCTTTGGTTACCTATTTATTCACTCATAAATGTAACTCTGTCTGTCTGTCTGTCACGTCAGTATTTCACAATACCAGAGATATTTGCAAAATATCACCAGATTAACGCCAAAGGCCTAATAACCACTAGTTCACGGTTAGTCATAATATATAGAGCTGGGTGTCAATTGTGGACGAGATAGAGCATCGCGTGCAATCATCGATATGCATGACGTTTAGAAAATTTTTAGTTATCCTGTTCAGTTCATCGCATATTCACACTGCTTGGTGTTTGTGTTTGTGATTATACTGTTACGGTAAAATAACTAAATGTTCATTAATTATACTTGATTCCTGCTGTTTCGTGTGGTTGTTGGTAGTCTTGCTGTTAAAAGTGGTATTATTTTTGTCACATCCCTTGTTTTATTCCGTCATACGTGTTGTTCTAACTCAAGAGAAGCGAAAGCCGTGGAAGAAATACCAAGCAATAGTAAAATCATTACTAGATACACCATTAGATCGGCCATTGAAAATACTGTTTTGTCTGTCATTCCCACAGAATTGAGGGAAGGAAGGTGTGCATTCAAAGGCAGGGAGACTTTCCTACATCTTGATGGCATGATTCAGACCAAGACTGATTTTTTTTTTCTTTTTTTTTTTTTAGCTGTACAGATAAGATATCACTGTAAGGACAAGAAAATATTAAATCTTTACTGTTCGTGTTACTGCCAGGCAATATTATTCAACTTGGTCATAATCTCTCGTTCTCCAGGAGTTCACCAATTCATACACATACATATCATTTCGAACGATGTATGAGATGAGTAGTGGAGAAGAAAACGAACAGAAAGACACTGGAGATCAGGCGATATTAGTTAAAACTAAAATTGGAAAATTTCGTAGACAAGGGAGTAAGGGAAATACAGAAAAGGATGAGCGTTAACAAAAGACACCGAGGCGACCCAAAACGCGGAGTAATTCATTAGGCGTTGGGCACCTGACTACTGGAGAGAGAGAGAGAGAGAGAGAGAGAGAGAGTTTCCGTAGTCTCTCGCCTCTTACTTTCATTAAAGTCTCTCTCTCTCTCTCTCTCTCTCTCTCTCTCTCTCTCTCTCCACTGCCAGAAGC
The DNA here is from genome assembly GCF_032717465.1 of Coenobita brevimanus. Classification (NCBI taxonomy): domain Eukaryota; kingdom Metazoa; phylum Arthropoda; class Malacostraca; order Decapoda; family Coenobitidae; genus Coenobita; species Coenobita brevimanus. The sequence continues at coordinate 13,378,362 of NC_136959.1, forward strand.
GTTTAAAGACGGTTTCTTTTTTTCAGTGATCGTAAGGCGTACTAGAAAATTGAAAGATTAGCAGGAGTAACAGATTGTGTGTGTGTGTGTGTGTGTGTGTGTGTGTGTGTGTGTGTGTGTGTGTGTGTGTGTGGTCTTTATGCCTTGTTTCATTTGCTTTGTTCGCCGGTTCCGTCTTAATTTAGTATTACTTTAGCGTACGTGTTTATATTTTGAAGGAAGGAAAAAAAAAGGAATACTAAAGAACTAACACCAAAAAAAAAAAAAAAAAGTCTATAGCACTAAGATACAAGACAACAAGCGACGTTGGAAGAGTCGGCGTTGATAGACACGGCGTTCGCAGAGTCAGTGGCGTTGATAGACTGGTAGATTTGGCTTCGACAGGGTTGGCGTTGATAGAGTTAGCGTTGATAGAGTCGACGTTGATAAAGTCGGCATTGGCACAGTCGGCAACGATAGAATCGGCGTTGACAGACTTGCCGTTGGGAGGGGATGGCGTTGAAAGAGTCGGCGGTCATAACCCATCTAGGAAGGGAGGAAGGGTCGACGTCAGTGGCAGGTATTTAAATTATTCATACCATGAAACCGAGTGTCCAGCGTGACAGGAGGAGAGGGAAAATAAAGACCGGAAAAATATGGATATACTGTAGCAAGAAGATAATATGGACGGAAGAGATAAAGAAGACAATAAAGAGAGAAAGATAGATGGGAGACAAAAGGCCCCCTTTTTGTCGCCTCTTACGACAAGCAGGGGTACTGAGGAAGCATTCTTAACCCCCCCCTCCCCAGAGGGATTCGTACTTTGAAAAGCTTGACATGAAGGGAATATTCACCTCACGTGTCCCGCTCTATAAATCTTTCCTACCTATCTAACTATCAGTCTGTCTATCTCTATTTATTCATCAAGTTTGTCTTCTCTGATTCTGTGTTCTCTGCTTGTTAGCCCAGATTTTTTTCATTTCTTGTATTTTTGTCTTCATCTCTTATTTTCGCCTCTCCTCTCCTCTGTCTCTCCCTTCTTATTTCTTTCTTTTTACATTCTTTTTCCCTATGCTTCTAATTCTTTCCTTTACCTATCATACCTCCTTCGTCCTCCATTCATCCTCAGTCTCCCTATTACATATTGATCTTCTTACTGTCCCTTCCATGCATTCAGTTTTTCTTCCATTCTTTTTACCTCCTCTCCAGCGTATTACCCTCTCAGTTCTACCTCATTCTTGTGACTCTCCCTACCCTCCTCCAATGTGTCCTCTCGCTAATCTTTGCATTTTCTCATCTTCATTTTGCCACCCTCTACATCACTGTTGTCCCCTTTTCTCCCACCCTACGTTATCTTCATAATTTTGACTCATTCCTCTTCCTTTATTATTCTATATTTTTAATTCACCAACGTCACCATTTTCTTGCTCTTTCTTATGTATTTTGTCCTTCATTGTACTTTTTAGCTCCTCTATTCCTCTTATCTTGCTCGCTGTCACACCTATCCAATACATATTAGTATCTAAACTTTCTCATAAATACACAGTCACACTACATTTCTTCCCTCATCTAAATATTTGATTTGCACCTCAACAATTACTGCCCGAAACTGCTGCTTGGAATGTGAGAAAGTTGTGTGCTCCTGACATTTTATCCTTATTTAGCGTCGAGAAGAAATTACATTCCTGTGGGATCCGAGGATGCAAATATTTTCGAAAACCTTGTTGTTTAAATATTTTCTACTCCAGCTGACGAAAATAGTCACATGTTCTTGTCTCCTTTCCCTTCGTTATTATGTTAACTTTCACCTTCCTCTCTCGTTTACCCTCTTCATCCCCTGCCGTTCCTCCGTTCCTCTGCCGTTCTCTCTTGGCCATCACCTTCCCCCATCCTTACATCCCGCCTCCCTCATCACACCGAGATTATATGAGAACAGGAAGGCAGGCAGAGGGAACATGAAAGACAGGAGATGAAATGAAAACTGGGAGGCGACAGAGTAGAAAATGAATGGCATGAACGTGGAATGATGGAGAAGGAGGACAATTTTTGGAAGTGACAGAAAGAAGAGGGAGGAAAGAAGGAACCCTGAAGAGAAATGACTAAGGTTAAAGATGAGTGTGTGGAAGAAAAAGAAGGAATAAATGAGTAAAGAAAGAGAGGAGGGAGGAACTGAGGCGGGGGATGGGAGAAAGTGGGCAAAGGAGTGGAAGAACTCATAAGAGTAGGTTAGAAAGCGAAACGGGGTAAGAAAGAAATAAGAGAATGTAGGAAAGGAGAAGCGAAGACGAGAAAGACAATGGGAGAAAATGGAAGAAAGGGAAAGAGAGCAAAATTTGAAAGCTACAGAAGAAAAACCGGAAGAGATAAAGATGAGAGGGAAAAAAGAAGAAAGGAGTGGAATGAAAAAAATAAATGGGTATAAGATAAACTAAGAGAGGATAGAAAGGAAGTGAGAGGAAAAAACGGTGGTAGAAGTAGAAAGGGAGGGTGGAAATAAAACTAAGGGAGAGAGAGAGAGAGAGAGAGAGAGAGAGAGAGTACCGTGAAAGTGGGATAGAACGCCAACATAATCTATCTATCTATCTATAGCCCGACGCCCTAATCCCGCAAAGGGTGGCCGCAGACAAAACGCCTCCAAGTCACTCTGTCACCCACCATTTGACTCCCCTCCCCCCAACTCACCCCCCCCTCCCTCATATACCTCTCAACTCCATCCCTCCACCTCATCCTCGGTCTACCCCTCCCTCTCCCTCCTCCCACCTCACCTACATACACCCTCTTAGTCAGTCTTTCATTCTCCATTCTCTCCACATGTCCAAACCACCTCAGTGTATTTCTCCTAATCTTTTCAACCACATCCACATCCACCCCACAACGTTCCTTCACTTCTTCATTCGTCAACCTGTCCCTCCACGTCACTCCACATGCTCCTCTCAAGTAACTCATTTCCACTGCTCTCACTCTTGACTTGTTCCCCTCTTGCAAGGTCCACGCCTTGCTTCCATACGTCAGGGTAGGGATCACAATACCATCATGCAGTGACTTCTTAACTTCCATACTCACCTCCCTATTTCTCATCACTGCTTTCAGTGTACCAACAACCTTTCTTCCCTGCTGTACCCTTTCACGTACTTCATCCCCCAAAGTTCCATCCTTACTCATCACACTACCCAAGTACTTGAATGCACTCACATTCTCCATATCCTCACCATCCAACCTCACTGCACACTCTGTGACTTCATTCCTCTCAAACACCATAACTTTACTTTTGTTTACATTAACTTTCAGCTTCCTCCTCCTACACACTGTCCCAAATTCATTCACCAAACCTTGCAACTCCCATTCATCTTCACTCAACAATACTGTATCATCAGCAAACAGCAACACCGGAAGCTTCCAAATCTCACCCTCATTCATTAGGGCCACCCCCACATCCACTGCCCTACCTTGCACCTCCTTTACAACCCCATCCATATATATATTAAACAGCCATGGAGACATCACACAACCCTGTTTCAGTCCCACATTGAGATCAAAGAACTCACTCAGCTCACCATCCACTCGCACCGTAGCCCTAGCTCCCTCGTACATACTCTTCACAGCACTCAACAATTTCCCCTCCACTCCATATATTCTTAATACCTTCCACATACCTTGCCTATCTATTCTGTCATAAGCTTTCTCCAAGTCCATGAAGGCAGCATACACTTTCCTTCCCTTCTCTAGATACTTCTCCACTAAACACCTTAGAACAAATATCTGATCTACACACCCTTTTCCCTTCCTAAATCCCCCTTGTTCTTCTCCAACTAGCTCCTCTGTCATATGCCTAACCCTATCAATGAGTATTCTACCATATATTTTACCAGTCACACTAAGTAGGCAAATACCCCTATGGTTACCACATACTTCTCTCTCCCCTTTTCCTTTGTACAGAGGAACAATTATACCTGATTTCCAGTCCTCTGGAACCCTTCCCTCTTCCCAAGCCAATCTACACAACTTCCATATCCACTCCACAACAATCTCACCCCCATACCTAAGCATTTCACCACACACTTCATCAATTCCTGGGGCCTTTCCCAGCTTAATCTTCTTCATCGCTTCCACTACTTCCGACCTACTGATCTCTTCCTCCCTCCTCTCATCTCTTCTTCTCCCAGCCATTCCCCAACCACTTATACTCACACTGTTCTCACTCTCTACATTCAACAAATCCTCAAAGTGCTCCTTCCATCTCCTCAATTTCTCTCTCTTCTCCACCAACAATCTATTATTCCTATCTTTCACTCCCTACTATTTCCCCTTTCACACTGCCTTACTTTCTTTACCTCCTTCCAAAACAATTTCTTACTCTCCCTCCATTTCACACTCAGATTCCTCCCAAACTCTTCATCCACTTTCTTCTTACTCTCCTTCACCAGTCTCTTAACCTCCCTTCTCCTGCTCACATATACCTCTCTCTTCTCTCTCTCATCTTCTCCCCTACCTCTACTCGCCAACCATTCACCATATGCCTTCTTCTTTTGTTCCACAGCTCGTTTCACCTCATCATTCCACCATGCTGTCCCTTGCACACCCTTGCATCTCCTCCTCACTCCACAAACCGCCTCACATGCTGCGCTTATCTCTTCCGTGAATATCTTACATACGTCTTCCACCCCTTCCATCTGCTCTAGCTCATACCTTCCCAATCTTTCTTCCACTATGCTCTTATACTCTGTCATTTTCTCACTATCTTGCAATTTCTCCACTCTTCTCACAGGAGCTGCTTCCTCCTGTCTTCCCCTTCGTCTCCTCAACCACTTTCTTTGCAGCTCTACCTTGGCCATCACTAAGTGATGGTCCGAGACTCCATTCCCCCACCCTCTCCACACCCTTGCATCCAACACTTGTCTTCTCATTCGCTCATCCACACACACGTAGTCTATCATTGCCTTTCGTTCAACAAGTTCACCATCCATCCTCCTCATTACTCTCCATGTATACCGGTGGATCATCTTATGACGAAAGTAGGTGTTGGCTATTGCCAACCCCTTACCAGCACAGATGTCCACCAAAGCACTACCATTCCCATCTACTTCAGCTGGCACACCCCACTGACCAACCACTCCATCCACTCGTACATTCCCAACTTTGCCATTCATGTCTCCAATCAACAGCACTCTCTCGCTCCTCTCAGACTTGTCCATACATGCTTCTACTCTCACCCAAAACTCATCTTTCACTCTTGCCACTCGATCCTCTGTTGGAGCATACACACATACAATCGCCCATGCTTGTATACCTACTTTCATCCTCACCCATACAATCCTCGCACCCACTGTTCCATACTCTCTTATATTCTCCTTCCACTTCTTGCTTATCATCAGACATACTCCCTCTCTTGCCCTCTCATTCTCACTGACTCCCGCACATATACCTACACCGTATTCCCATTCTCTCATCCTTTCACCTTTCCATTTAGTTTCAGTCAATCCACATATATCCACTTTTGCATCCTCAAGCACCTGGACAATCTCTCTCTCTTTCACTTCATCATTCACTCCTCTCACATTCCATGTTCCCACTCTCAGAATGTCCTTTGTCCGTTCCTTAGTTGTCAACGTATGGTCCGTCCGGGTCCGAGGCACTTTATTTGCTTTTTTAGTTAGTTCTTTTTACGGGGTGGGGCACTAACCCACCACCAACCCTTTTAGTCGCCTCGTACGACAAGCACGGCCTAAATTTCCGTTCCATAAATCCTGTCTCGCTTTACCAGGATTTGTTGGGGTACCCCCCCCCCCGCTTGACCTCTCCCCCCTTCCCCCTCACTCGCATACATGTACACTTATACACACACACGTACGTGGACACATGTGCGCAACTCTGAAATACGTGTAAACTCAAGCACCACAAATCCACTTGATAATCAGAGGAGGAAGATGGAGAGGGAAAGAACAGAAATGTTTTACAATTGACTAAATTCACTGATGAGAGAGAGAGAGAAAAAAAAAAACAGTAGGCTAATATTAGCAGTACCATCATTCTCACTGTCACTACCATTACCACCACTGCTGCCACTACCACCACAATCGCAGGTCGCACTACTACCACCCCCATTACCACTGTCACTCTCGTTAGCACAGGTGTTAAAGCAGTGCCTCGATAACCCCAAGGGGTACTGAAATGGGTTCTTAGAGGCATCCGGAAAGACACCCTGAAAAAAAAAAAAAAAAACATTTCGGTGTATGGTAAGTACAACTAACCAACAACTACAGGTAGTTGTATGAATTCTATTTTATTAAAAACAATTGTAAAAGAATCTACACACTGTATATCAGCTATGTGTCCATCACCATGCTCACTCTTTTTTTTACTGCAAATGATAGTGAAATTAGTAATAGCATTCGGGAGGGAGCATCAGTTCAGTTTGGAGTTAAACCTGTCGTTATTGGGGCCGAACAGAACCAAATTCAAGATCTGTTAATTTCGTGATTCCTGGACACACTCCACACAGCTGCTGCGAAGTCTCTGAAAGCTGCCAATGACTCACCACATCCAGCCACACCAAAGTCTTTCTGATCTGGTGTGCATGACTACTGGGGATGCAGCTCCTTCAATCTCACTATTCCCCTCCTCGCACCTGTAACTGGCACCTAAGTGGTGTGCTGGATGCAGACTTTCAACGAAAAATTCTTCAAGCACTTTGACCCTGCTGCTCACTTCCTGCATTTCACTTCTCACATTATCCTCCACTATACAGGAAGCCTGGAAACCTCTTCCCTCACTTCTCCTAGCTGGTCAGTTGTTCTCGCTACTTCGCTGTGTTCCACCTTTTGATGCTTCAATTTCTTGGTCACATCCTGCAGCTCCTCTCGTAACTGGTGAAGCTCCAGCATCTGCCCACTTAGCTACTTGTCAAGTCTTGCATAGTGTTGTGATTTTCTTTTTTTCTTCAAATTTATTTTGTTCTTGATATATCATTTCTTCTTCTTGCTGTGATCTCAACCCTGCAAGTATATCTGTCAGAGATATGTCCGCTGTTTTGGCAGACGTATCCCAATTCTGACATCGAATTGTTACACCATAGGCTTCGTGGACGTGAGCATGACGTGTTGTCCAGCCAGAATGTTAATCAAAGGCTGCTCAACACTTCAGGGACTTGTTCCCTCCAGGCAAAGCTGAGATATTCTAGCAAAACACCGTGGTTTCTCTCTCTCACGCGACCTCTGTCCTAACTCACTTCCTACCACTTACTGACTAACTGTCCATCACTCTCGACCATCGCTATATATACAAGTGGACACGGTATCGCCCTCTGGACTCTGGAGTTGAGGCCAGCAGCAGCTATCCTGGTGGTCCCAAGACGATCGTCGACGCACGTTTTTACACTTTCAGGTGTACCGCTTTTGTGTTTCCTGCTTGAAGCTGAGGCTACGTATTCTAGTTTGGAGATAAAACAACGGATACAGTTAATATTCAACACCATGCCATCGTGTGTGGCTATTAACTGCACTAATAGACGGTTTAGGGACTGTGGACAGACGTTTAATCGGTAAGTATGCCTACAGTAGAGCTGTTTTATATCAACTACCCACCTATCTCTCTGTAATCTTCCATATTCTAAATCTGAAGGCACCAAAGAATGTGTAAGACACATACAGTGATCTGGTTGAGGTCTTTTAGAGAAACTGGATTGAGATATCTGAGTACAATGTTCAGTTGAGCCTTACCACAGGTCCAGGTTATGTATGTATTCATAGAGAGGAGATTCTGCTGACAACACTCGAATATGCTAGAAAATTACTGTGATACGGCATAACTCGCACTGGATTCTTTGTCCAAGCTTCCCTATACTCTGTCAGCGTATTTGTTGGTTGCATTTTCTAACAGTAGGACAAACAATAACAAAGTATGGCTCTTCTGACTGTTTTGATAATTAGTGGCCACTCACACCAAAAATTTAGTGTCATTAAAATTGTTACACACTACAAACAATTGTGGTGCTTGTTTATTCTTACTTAAACTCTGCTATTTGATCATTAAACGGGCAGAGTTTGATTAGGCAATATTTGACAACATCCAAGTATTCTTTATATATTTTAGTTGAAAAATAGTGTAAAACTGGAAGTGCCACAAGTGTCCATGGTGCGTTACATATTTACTAAGTTTTTTGGTGCAAGTGTCCAGTGTGGGGGATTGCCATCAAACTGCGCTCTGATGGCTCAGCAAACACTGAATTACATGGAGGGTTTCATGAAAATTGAGAGAACTTTCTACCCATGTATGGAGCCTTGCCACAGTCACTGCACATCACGTGTTGGACGATGTTGGACGGCAACAACTGTTTGTGCAATTGCATGGGCACATGCCGGACTGTCCAGTGGATCATAATCATTTATGTGATCAAATCTATCGCATCTTGTTATATCAAAATTAGGATGCATCATCTGGTCAAGAGCTTCATGGAGAAGCTGAATGGACCATCACCAAGGAAACGACTGTCGAAGTTGATCCCATTCAAGCATGAGTGATTGTATGCTGTTGATTTATGTTGGTTTATATCATGACTATTGTATTGTGCCATATGCAAACTCTCGCCACTCCACCGATATATAACTTCGTCAGCTACACCTACTCGCTAGCAATAACCTCGGATATTTGGCTTCTGCTCTTCAATAAACTATGATTGTTTGTGTGCAATTTGAGTTATAAAATTGCCATACGCTAAAATAATACTTGCCATTATGAAAAAGGCCGGCATAGACGCATCCAGCTAATCGTGAGTTTACCGACGGGACACTGATAGCGATCAGATTGGCATCATTCGTATTATGACACCAGAAAGGGCAGCAATAGTATAGTAATTGGGCTTTTCATTATCAGCAACTTTATTAATGGCAGTAAATGAGAAACCCCAAAATTGATAACGTAGATACCTCAGTTCTAATGAAAGTTCTCCATCTTTCGGGTCTCATTACGTGTGTACATATACGGGCGCTTGAACTCGATGGGACCACCAAGATGGCCGCCGCCACCACGTGCAGGCTTCAGCCGCCTGATTGTAGTCGTACGAGGCATGTCACATCCAGTGTATACTCGTATATATCAGCGCTCACTGCCAGATGGCAGGGCAGTCCTCTTAAATACCCCCAGCTCTACCACTAAAACAATACAGAATATTCTAGAGCCTAGGAGAGAGTTCACATTCTGCTTAACAGTGCACTTAAATAAGCATTGCACAATAACAAGAACTATACGTTCTAGGGTAAGACAGAGAGAAAATCAGAATTGCTGAAATTTCTGTAATGTTCCTCATATCTCCAAACATAAACCACTGAACTAATACTATGGCACAACTGTGTTATAGAATGTATGCAGTACAGTATATAATTGCTTTACTCTTGATAGGTTGGATGCATGAATTGTTTTGGATCTGTACATTTTATTCTTTACATACTCTCCAAAAAAAAAAAAAAATGATTACTGCACTGCTCTACATAAGAGTGAATGTACACTTTTCCCCTGCTTTTGGTTTGCTGCGTAACACGCAAATGCACCAAATATTCTCAATATTGCATATTCAAATATTATCCCATTACATGCACTCCACAGTTACAAACGAAAGGCACTAAAGCTATTTTGCATTTAGACTCCAACACAACACAGACCACCGGTGAGAATGGCACCATCAGTAACCAACGCCAGGTAGGAAAAAGGTGAAACGCGATGCCATACTCGGAAGTAAATGAATACTTTTATTATACTGTGTGTACTAAGCAATGCACAATTTAGCGAAGATGATGCTTAGTCAAATTATTATTGAATATTTTTTGAACTATTCAGCAAGTTGTTTTCGAGTTAAGATGTTACTGAATACGTTACTTTCTTGCAAATATATATGATGAAGCAGAAGTAAATACATCAGTGCTGCGTATACATTTTTACTGATTAACATTGAAGGGATGGTTCTTGTGCAATCAAAGAGTAAGTTACACAAAGTCATAAGCAATTTCTTAACTACATGAAATTCATTTGATTTTATTATCTGTAAACATAATACGTATTATTTTAGTGATAATCTTGATGTTTAGAGGAGGAACGGGGATCATTATGTAACAGACACCAATCTCTCTCTCTCTCTCTCTCTCTCTCTCTCTCTCTCTCACACACACACACACACACACACACACACACAAACACACACGTCCCCTTGTTCGTCAGACTAACCATTAGTAAAACCTGTCCAACCCCCAGTCACCGCCCATACGCCTCAGTGGGGACCATCATTAACACAACCAACACAGCCACTACCACCAACACCAGGATCACCATAACGCAACCACCAAGAACGAAAACAACTGCTCTAGCTTCAGCACCACTGTCACTGCCAACAATGATTGCTGTACCACCACCACCACTTCCACTCCATCACTGACGCTTACTCTACCTCCAACACCCCACCAACAACCGCACCTGCCATACCACCACCATCACCACCACAGCCAAGGTAGGTAGAAAACTTTGGAGCAATTCCTTACTGGATCAGTACTGGATGTCCAAGTTTTTCTATCGAGTTCGCGTTCAGTTTTATATCACTGCTGCTTACATTTATCCGGAGTTTACAGCATATTAAATCCCCAACGCTCTTAACTCTTTTACAAACGCAATATAGACAACACACCAATACTGACAACACCCTCTCATACTGAGTACATGACACTAGGCTGACAACACAACACCTTTCTGACAACACAGCCCAAGAGAAATGTATATAAGTAAACAACAGCGAGAAGTAACTAAACATCCCCCCCCCCCACACACACACTTGTCTCACACACTTTCGTATCACATTTTTTGTCTATTCGTTTATCTGACTTTTCACTCAACTCTCTCATCTGCCTCACCACCTCCTGCCCTTCCCCTCTGTAGTCATTACATATGATGTCTCACCACTGTTGCCCAGGGTCTGACTGAATTAATGTTTGAGAAGTGTAATTATACCTCCATAACTGAGCTGAGTGAGAGAAACGGTGAGTGAGGAAAGGAGGAGGCGCAGGAGTGGAGTGGTGGAGTGTGGCGTGTTGTGATATGGAGTTTTGCGATGTTGAGTGTGGTGTGGTGTGATGTGGAGGAAAGTGGTGTGCTGTGGTGTGGAGTATGGTGGGTTGTAATGTGGAGTTTTGCAATGTTAAGTGTGGTGTGGTGTGATGTGGAGCGTGGTGTGATGTGATGTGGAATGTAATGTGGTGAGATGTGGAGTGTGGTTCTGTGTGATGTGGAGTGTGGTGAGGTATGATGTGGGGTGTGGTTTGGTGTAGAGGCGAGTGTGGTGTGGTGTGATGTGTAGGTTAGTGTGGTGAGATGTGGAGTATTTTATGCTGTCACATGCACTGTGGTAGGGTGAATCTCTTTGATGTGGTGTGAACTAATGCCACACTACATCACATCACTGGCATTGTGTCAAGTGATGCGGTGTTGTTTGTTGTGTAAACTCATGAGATGCTTCCCAAAATGGCTACCCGGCTCAGCATCTCAGCACACCATCACCACCACCACCAACACACATACACCAGTCCATAACGCCATCATCGCACCACACACGCCTGGACACAACAAATAATAAGATCCGGATAAAGTCGAATGAGTTATTGGACGGAGTAAATTAACCGCATAATCGTTCCTGAAGAAACTACTGTATATTGTGATGTGATGGGCGACGTAATCCACAATGTTCATAATTATTCAGTGGATTACTTGTGTTGTGTCTCCGTGGATTAATTGTGTTGTGTCTCCGCGGATTAATTGTGTTGTGTCTCCGCTCACTCCCGCGGTAAAAAGAAAATGTGTTTTGCTGTGGGATTAACACCAATGGATGGTGTATTAGGCTTCTGAATTTGGTTATGCCATTGTAGTAGTCCATATCAGTTAAAATCATCGCTGAGAGTCAGATTTTCCTAATAAATAAATTTGGATCCTCAAAATTAATTGTACTGAATAGTCTCTCTGACAGTTAGGTGATCTACTATAGCCTACTCGATCTCATCTGAAAAGAGAGGAGCCTTAAGCTTTTGAAAGATGACGACTGATTGGTTGTCCGAGTTCATTCATTGGTAACGATGTATTTTAAATAATTATTATAAGGGTTACAATAATTGTTTCTGACTATAATAATGCTCAAATAAAATATATGTTTCCTTATTTGCACAGATTACTTTAATAACGAGGCGTTACAAAGTCAGCCAGAGGGCCTACATACATGTGGAATTTGTGGAATTTTCATTCTTTTGCCAAATCAGCATTTTCGGAAGAAGTTTTACGAGTTCCTTGAGTTTTTCCCCATGTTAAGGCAAATTACGGTAAATTACACGTCTTTACTATAACATGACGCTGATTTGGAGAGAGAACTGAAAATTTCTCATGGATCTAGGCCTCCTGATAGACTTTGTAAGGTTCGTTTTTAAATTAATATGCAAACAACAATACATATATTTTATTTGAGCAAACTTACCGTCAGAAACGGTTGCTGTAATCCTTATAACAAAGATTATTTAAAATTCATCGTAACTAATGAATGCACTTGGACCACCAATCAGCTGCCGTCTTTCAAAAGCTTAAGGTTCCTCTTCTCAGATGAGATCGAATGGCTTTTAGTCACAGTATACATAATATTCAATAATGTAATATTTAGGTTGCTTGAAAAATATATGTTCTCAGTATGAATACAATAAAAGAAGTACTGAATGCTTCGTCATCTTCGACGAAATTGTAATACTGTTCGATAGTATTTTTCTGTTTAATAACGCAGATGGTCAGTGACACTATGGAGTTCTTGGGAAAATGAGGGATGCTGTGGTTGGCATCGTGGCTTAGCAAACTGATCTGCTGTTCTTCTCATTACGACTTCGCCACAAAAACGTAATGAGGGATCATTATTTGAAAAAGCAAGTTTACCTATACCACTGACAGATAACTAACGAGGGATTCAGGCTTTCATTCAGCAAATGAAATAAACTGAACCAAAGTTGAGGACACACACAATTTATAAACTACAGTATTACTGAAATGAATACTATATGAATGAGAGGAGGGTGAATACTTCGTAATGGAAAAGAAGGAAAAACTGAAAACTACAAGAGGAAGGAAACAGCTGCTGTTTTTGTTGCTTAAAGTTGGTCTGTCTGTAGATGGATCTGGAGCCCTCATGCGGCAGTCAGCCCGTTATCAGGGGCGGAACAGGATCCTTCCCACGGCGAGGGGCAGGGAAACATGAGGTTGTGCTTCGACGTGGACGCCGCAGCTGCTCAACCTAGAGTACACAACACCGCCTGTGTAGACTCCTCTTCAGCGCCAGAGGGAAACGGTAAATTGCAACAGCAGGGGAGAGGGAGATCCAGAGTAACTGACATGGGAAGACAGATGCGTTATTGGAGAGGGGAAAAGTGAGGGTACAGAGGGGCAGGGAAAGGACTCGCTACTTGCAGTGGGTGAGGTAAGTGGATGGCAGGTTATATGACGACCTGCAGATTGTTCTGCTGTATATTACTCATCATCTTCATCATCGTCCAGACCTTTCCCACCCCAGGGCAAAACATAAATAACTTGCCAAATCTCTTTAAGTCATGGGACCTGAAAGTAAAAGCCTTACTATACTGGGAAACGGATTGTTAAACTCCTATGAATATCATTTTTATCCACTGAAATAGTAAGACGTGTATTTATGTGCCATGTAGCAGAGTTTACTGGCATTTACGGCACGTTTTCAGCTTCCCGGTAAGTTAACTTAGTAACATACATTTATTTCCTTAAATAACAATTATAGAACTACGTAGTATTTCTTCAATAATCATCTAGTATTTTCAATATTTTCAACTGATACAAGTTCAAGTGAAACATGTTGATATACCATTATATATTATGCAGCTATATTGTCATGCCGTTCCTTCAGTACCTTCATTCATCAAAGACTAAGAATTCCGTATTCGGCCCATACAGTGTACTGTAGATCAACTTGTTTCATTATAAACTAAGAACAGTACTGGTATAAAAGGGTGGGCTCAGAACAATACATATTTTTTTCAGTCTAAATACTCTACGCATCAGTACATGAACTATTTTGTATATACGCATTTCAGTATTTACATGCATTTTATAGAAACAAATTACTGCACGCTAGAATGCAGCTGTAAATGTAATACATGTTGTTTGGAAGTTGAGCAAGAGCGTTTACATTAAAAACTGCAACCCTCCTTTGCTTCACTTAAACGCGTCACACGAGTATACAAAAGCATTCTGAGTATTACGTATTCAAAGGGTCTTTTTTTATATGCAGATCACAGGCATAAATGAAGGCAAAATAAAAATAATAATAATAATTTGCATATAGACCGACTCCAACCAACTACTGACCACTGGTGAGAATGGTACAGTCGATAACCAACACCAGGTAATGAACAGATGAAATTCGGCCCCAGACTCGACATTTAACACTCACTTTTAATAAGCCAAATATACTGGCATTGCTGAATTTATAGATCATTTTGTTTTCTCATACTCAAACTGGATAAGTTATGATCGGCCAAACACATCCGACTGGTGGTTTTATCCAGTTCATAACAATTCTGGAAATAGATTAAGGAGAATTGAATATTGATCTTTCCACACTTTTATTTGTAAATTAACAATTCTAGAGATGGTTCTCCTTTACTCACGAACTATGCTACATGATTATATATAAAATTTCATGGGTACTCATGAAAATTAAATGCTTTCGATCTATAAAAGGAAGTAAATATTTCAGTGATAGTCCAGCTATTCAGAAGAGGAATATCTACACACACACACACACACACACACACACACACACACACACACACACCGTCCATATCTCTCTACTTCACCCATCAGCAACTAGCCAAGACACAATCACCACCCATACGCTGCCGTGGAGGACGGCTGCCACACCTTCCCATAAGAACCTGGCAACATGGTGCTTTGAATTATAGAGGCTGGATTGGTTTATAATCAAGAATGAGGACGAGGCAGACAGTAATATGATCAGTGGCAGTCCAGGTAAAATTAAGGACATCAATGTTGGGTAATGACTGCAACATTTAGGGTGCAGAGAGACTCAATACAGCTGATCCACAACAAGTTCATTAAGGTTGTGTTTCTCTCTCTCTCTCTCTCTCTCTCTCTCTCTTAATCCATGTTCAGTAACGTTGTGTGCTTACAAGAGAAAAACATAAGCATCGCTACGCTGTTGCAACACTTCACCTGACGAAGCACGTCCCCTCACCTCCCTGCAAACCTAACCAAGCACATAACGGCCCTCACCCACATAATATTTTCTGTTAAAGGTGGGCAGAAGGAGAACGTCTTGAGGACACACATAACCTGGGCCCTTCAGATAACTTGTGCACGTCGAATTGAAATATCTGGAATATATATATATATATATATATATATATATATATATATATATATATATATATATATATATATATATATATATATATATATATATATATATATATATATATATTCCAAGAGAAAAACAATATACAATAGAGAGCCAAATTCAAGATCCGATCATTTCAAGATGCCTGGACACACTGCGTTTGAAAGACTGGAGATCATAGGCACCATGAAATACTGACAGAGGGAAACAGTTCCAGAGTTGACCTATTGCATAAATGAAGGACTGGGAGTAACGGTTAACTCTTGCATTAGAGAGCTGGACAGAAAAGGGATGAGAGTTTGCTGCTAGACGGGTGCTAAGTACCCGTCGTAGAAGTGGAGGAATGCACGCAGACAGTTCAGAGGAGCAGTGACCATTCAAGTAGCGATAGAAAAGAGATAAAGATGCAACAGTGTGGCGAAGAGACAGAGGTTGAAGGGAGTCAGTAAGAGGAGGAGAGTTAATGAGACGAAAAGCCTTTTACTCCACCCTATTGAGAAGAGCTGTATGTAGGGAGCCTCCCCACTTCCTCACCATCCAACCTCACTGTGCATTCAGTGACTTCATTTCTCTCGAAGAGCATAACTTAACACTTCCTTATATTCACCATAACTATAGATTCTGATTCTTACATACTCTCCCAAACTCATTCAACAAGCCATTCAGTTCCCCATCGTCTTAACAATACCATAATCATCTGCATATAACAGAATAGGAAGTTCCAAACGCTGCCTTCTCTCATGAGGGCCACTCTAACATCCACTGTCCTACCTTGTATCTCTTTTATAAATCCATTCATATTCAGACTGATCAACCATATGATACAATCCTGTTTCAATCCAACATTCAGATAAAAAAATCACTCAGTTCACGATCCACACTCACTGCACCCTTAACTCACTCATTGATACACTTCAGGGGATTGCACTTCTCTAGAAACCTTTCTCCTAAAAGCCTAAGAATGAATATCTGATCCGTATAACCTCGTCCCTTCCTAAAACCTCTCTTTTGGTCTCCAGCTATTTCTTCTGTTATTTCCCTAATTCTGTCAATAAGTATACTACCATATACTTTACCTATTATGCTAAGAAGACAAACGCTTCTCTGAGTACCACACACACTTCTTTTGTTCATTTTCTTTGTAAAGAGGAATGATTATACCTGACCTCGAATCATGCGGGACCCAACCTTCTGTAACTTGCAATACTTTGGTGATAGAAACTCCGTGTACAAACAGCTAGATAAGGAGTTTATTACGAGCTCACAACAAAATAGTCTGCCCGTCTTGGCTGTCTGCTATGAACTGACGCAATAATGCCTTCGCCCAGGCTTGGGCTCTAGGAAAGCGTGCTAGGTCAGCAAGTTTAGTGGGGGCATGTAGGCACTGGGGGGGGACATATATACATCGGGGGTAGACATATTGTGGAGGGGGTACACTACTCCCCCAGGTAGCTGAGATGGTGTCTCCTGACACCAGGAGTGATATGGTGTTTGATTATATTACTAAGGCAGGACCGGGGAGGTTTGTACAAGGGATAAGTATGATACAGGGGCAGTAGGGGAGACATGGCCATGTTGAGGGGAGGGAATTAGAAGGATATATACAGATAAGATATACAAGGATTAATAGGGATGCGTCCAGTAAGGGTCGAAGGTATACATAGATATAATGGGGATTATACAATAATAGTTTGATACATGATAAACAAGGAGTAGATATGAGAGTTCTATTGTTGTTCTTCGTTCATTTTTTTTTTTTTTTTGTATTTTCTGTAGGATACACTGTCACTCAGGAATGCATTAAAGAAATACCATCATTTTCTAGTAGGCAGAGTTCTGTTCACAGTTTGGGTAATTGTCAGATGGCATTGGTAGTCACTGAATGTGAGGGCACTAAGTACGGGGAGTTTCTACGTCGTGTGTAGGGCGTACTATGCCTGTAGTGACTCTGATTTCCTGGAGTCGGCGTTCCATTTTTCTGACACAACAATGCACTGCACATATGATGAGTAGAAAACCTATGAAAGCGATAACCACAGGGGGAAACACAACTGTTGGATGAACCCATGAAAGGCTGAAAGCCAGAGAAAATTGATCCATAATGAAATCACTGTCATTGAGGAATGTTAGCATGCGCAAGTTAGGGGAGGTGATGGTAATGTTGGCAGATGGTAGGGCGGAAGGCATGTCGATTGGTTGAAAGATGTCATAGGTGTGTTTACGGACAGCTTGGTGATAGTGAGTGGCGTAAGTGATGACGGACTCTGATTTGACGGTACAATAGTCTGGTGCTTTGTAGAGACCACTAGCGGGGACGTATCAAACCGAAGAACCAGGACACATGATTGTGACAGAGATGGAAACAGCAAAGAAGAAGTACTGGACATCGTTGAGGTAAGCATGGTGGACCGGGAGGTCAGGAGCTGGGACAAAAGAACAGGCCGAGTAGATGGAATGGTTGTGAACTAAAGCAGACTCACAGGGTGTAGCACTGCTAGGGAAGATAGCGAAAAGGTAGGCAGCACAGAGACGAGCGGTCGGAGTAAGGGAGGAACATTTCTGGAGGTCTGTGGAAGAAAGGAAGGCAACTGAAAGATGATCATGGGAGAGGAGGAAATATTCTGAAGGAACAGATACTTGTAACAAGGAGTTGTTGAGGCGGAAAGGGAAGGGAATGATGTGGAAAAGGTTAAAGGTTATGGCAGAACGGAGAGGAATATTGGCGACGACGTATGTGGTGTGAAGAGTGGCTTCGAGAACAGGATAATAATATTCAAGGGAGGAGTA
This sequence comes from Coenobita brevimanus, assembly GCF_032717465.1. Classification (NCBI taxonomy): domain Eukaryota; kingdom Metazoa; phylum Arthropoda; class Malacostraca; order Decapoda; family Coenobitidae; genus Coenobita; species Coenobita brevimanus. Next base: position 13,396,570 of record NC_136959.1, read on the forward strand.
GGGGAGGACTGGGGAGAGACCGAAGGTGGAGTGAGCCCATTCCAGGACAGAACGGAGAGCTGAGACAGGTACTAAGTCGGCAGTGACACGTCCATTTATAACATCGACCAGGATACGAACCAAGGTAGAGACTTGAGACAGGAGAGAGTCAATGGCCAGTTGGAGATTATCCATGTTGAGTTTAAGGTAGAAGAACTGAGAGATAACGTTGAGATCTGAAAGGTGGCGTTGTAAGATATTGGTGAAATTGTTTAGAGTGGACGTGACTTCATTTAGGTGGGCCGTGAGCTTCTGTAACATAGTGTGTTGGATTTTAATGACTCGGCGTTGGGATTCTAGAGTTGAAGCTAAATGAGTGAGATCAGATTTGAAGCCAGAAATGTCACGGGCTGTAGCAACGCCAAACAAGCCACTCAGAATCTCACCGCCGAAGTCGAAGAGACCTCGTTTCACAAGAGAACGACCAACGGGTGTCTGAATGGAAAATGCGTCATTGAGCTCAGTGAATCTGTTATTTATGTATTACAATTGCCAGGAGAGTGGTAGGAAAAGGTTATAGAGATACTCATTTGGGTTGTGTGTCCCCATGATGGCCGTGAGATGGTTCCTGATTCCGTGGAGCTGGTGCACGTAGGCAGGTAGGGCAATGGCTATGTCGGCCAGGGGTGCAAGATCATAGCGCTAGGAGGCTATTTCTTCGATAAGCATTACCTCGCCTCCCGAGCCGACCAAGGCCCCGGGACGTACTCCACCATCGTCCTGACCTGACCCAGACCCCAGGAGGGTCAGCACTGCCAGCAGGGAGATCGGTAACATTGTACCTAGAAAATCAGGGTAGAGTTAATGGGGGAGGTCTTGAAGAGGTTGATGGGCAGAGCGCAGTTTGGACTGATATTGATTGGTTGATGAATGAGCAGGTGGAGGTGGAGATGAAGGAGACTGAGGGATAGGTGGAGACAAAGTAGACTGAGGGATGTGTGGAGGGGAAGGGGGGTCAGGAGGCTGTGTAAGTGACTCTTCCAACATGAGGCCACGGGGTGCTCGCTTTAAGTCATCAATGTGGACCCATCTGGTGTCCTTAGTGGACAGGTCCTGGATGTGAAATTTGTTGCCTTGTTGAGTGAGGACGTGGTGGGGCCCTGTAAATTTGTCATCCAACTTAGAGGAACGTGTATGGGAATGAGCAAAGACAAGATCGCCTACAGTGATAGTGATAGGAGAGGCGGATTTATGTTGGCACTGCAGCATGTCCTCCTGAGAGGAAGCCAAAGTGAATTGGACATACCGGTGGATTGTCTGGAAGTTGCCAATTTTAGTTTAACATAATCATCCAGGTTGTAGATGGGCTCTGACTTGAGGATAAGAGAGAGTATGGGAGGTCCTTGTCAAAACCAAAGAGGACGAAGAAGGAAGATTCAGCAATGGATGCATTGATGGAGCTATTGATTGAGGATGCCACTTGGGGAATCCAGTCATCCCAGGACGAACTATGGGAGCCTAGATGTCTAAGGCACTCTAAGATTTTTCGGTTGTGGCGTTCTACAAGGCCATTGGAAGCCGGATGGTTAGGCACGACATTGCACTTACTGATATGAAAGCAGCGACAGATCTCATCTAGAAGGCTATTGTTGAACTCCGTACCGTTGTCAGTAAGAATGGTATGAGGGGTACTGAACGGGCAAATTACGTGATCTACTAAGGCACGTGCAATGCTCTTCACGGTCTTGTCGGAGAGGGGTACAAGGACACAGTAGTGGGAGAAGTGGTTGACCGCTACGAACAAGTACTCAGCGCCGGATTCCGTGAGAGGTAGTTTTAAGAGATCGATTGAGACAGTTTCCCAAGGTCGTGAAGGGATTGGGTATTGTAAGAGAGGTGCTGGTAAGCCGGTTGATCCTTTGTGGCGGTGGCAGGAGAGGCAAGAATCACAGTGGGCACTGATATCGTGGTGCATGGTTGGCCAATAGTATTTGAGACGTGCTTGGCGCAAGCATCTGTCTTTACCTGGATGGGAAGCTTGAGGAGCATTATGAACAATGTGAAGAACCTTTGGTATTAGGGCAGTGGGGACAACAAGTTGGTGTACTTCGCGATTGGGCATATCTTTGCCTGTTAGTAGTGTTTTCCTGTACAAGAGATCATCATCTAGCATGAACTCATCTAGTGATACTGGCAGAGTAGGTAAGGTCGAGGCATCGCCAGAGTCTAGGAAATAAATGACTTTGGACCATATGGGGTCTTGGCGCTGAAAGTTTCAAACAACTTCTGACGTTAGTGTAGTGTTTTCAGTTACTTCGGGCTGCAGTCATGTTATAGCTGCTGTTACGTGACGTGAGAGTGCGTCTGCGACTACATTCGACTTGCCAGGTACATATTGAAAAGTGGGATTAAAGTCCTGGATGATGACAGACCATCTAGCTAGCCTACCTGTTAGGTTGTGATTCTTGAACAAATCACATAGTGGAAGGTGGTCTGTTTGGATATGCAATGGATAACCATAGACTATATCTCTGAAATGTTTCAAGGACCAGACTACCGCTAGCGCTTCAAGATCTGTGACACTGTAGTTACGTTCAGCGGTTGTAAGGGTGCGACTAGCATACGCTATTACGCGCTTCCTCGATGCTTCATCGAGTTGCATCAAAACGGCACCAAGTCCAGTGCTTGAGGCGTCTGTGGAGAGAAGGAAGGGTGTGGTATAATCAGGGAACACTAGAACAGGGGCATTTACAAGAGCTGTCTTTAGCTTTTGGAAAGCCTGTGACTGGTCGTTAGCCCAAACAAAGGGCACATTCTGCTTGAGTAAGTGGGTCAGAGGAGCGGCGATCTTTGAGTAGTCTTTAATGAATCTACGATAATAGCCACTGAGGCCCAGGAAACTTCGTACAGCTTCGGTGGTGGTAGGTTCTGGGAAGTTAATAATCGCCTTAGTTTTATCCTCATTAGTATGAATGCCTTGTGCATCTACGACATGGCCTAGGAATTTGATTTTTTTTCGCAGGAAGTCACATTTACCGAGATCGATTTTCAGGCCTGCGAGCTGGAGGCGTTCAAAGACTTGCTGGAGTTTGGTAAAATGATCAGGGATGGATTTACTCACAACAATGATATCATCTATAGTAGGACTCGCCCACGTTTGCGGCTGTGGTGTGGCCCGCACCTGTGTACAGTGTTGCCACGTTTTCTATACCGTTATCTCTCTCTCTCTCTCTCTCCTGGCGGGAAATGTGAGCCACCCTGAGTACTTTTGATTCTTTTATAAGTTATTTATAATTGTGCTTTCATTTGTTAATTTGGTTTTGTTATATTTAGTGATGCCAACAATGCATTCAATGCATGCCCCTCTCTCTCTCTCTTTCTCTCTCTCTCTCTCTCTCTCTCACCGACTGGGTGTGGAAGTGTTGCCGCTCGCGAGTGAATAATGTTTTTTTTTTTTTACTTCGGTATTGGCATATACCTACTATTTTGTCCTACATATTAGCTTATGATTATAAATGTGATTATTCCTCGTCCATAAAATTATGGTAAAAGCCGGTAAATGTGAGCATTTTTCCCTAGCAACACCTGTACAAGCTATGGTTGGGTCTATGGAGGTACGTACTTTACCTTAGGCCGAGTGTGTAAGTGTTGCCACTCACAAGAATTACATGAATTATTTCTTTTACTTTTGATATTGGCATATTTCTTCTTTTTTCAGGCTCATTATCTTATATCCATAACTGTGATATTATTACCCACCCTAAAACTACGCTAAAAACCATTAAAAGTGACTACAATTTCTTTTAGCAACACTGTACAATATGTATGCCATGTTTCTGTGTTACTGTATAAATATTTTATGCATAATAAGATTACTGTTGATTCATCCATCAAAATACACAAGTGTAAGTTTTATTCATCTGAATTTATCGAATTTGTGATGCCTTGTACATAAATAGCTTCCGTTTCACATCGCAAGTTGGGGAAACGTGGCACCATTGTACACAGGTGCAGGCCACACCACAGCCGCAAACGTGCTCGAGTCCTACTATAGGTAAGCAAAAAGAGAGTGTCCCATCATACCGCTGAAGACTGAATTGATAAGTCGCATGAACACGGAAGGAGCATTTCTCAGACCAAAAGGGAGTCTCTTAAACTGAAAATGTCCGGAAGGGGTGCTAAAGGCTGTAACTGGGCAAGAGGATTCTTCCATTTCGACCTGCCAGTACCCGCTGAGGAGGTCTAAAGATGAAAAGACTACGTTGTTTTCACCGAGGGATTCTAGCAAATCAGTGAGGACGGGTAACGGGAAACGGTCTGGAAGGGTGACAGAATTGACCTTACGATAGTCGACTACTGGTCTAAAGTTGCCGTCCTTCTTTGGTACTAAGAAAAGTGGGCTATTCCATGGACTGATGGAGGGCTCAATAATGTCCTGGTCTAACATGTTCTGTACCGTTTGATCTGTCTGCTTTCTCTGTCTGTGAGGAAATCGATACACTGGTATGTAAATCGGCTGAGTTCCTGGTAGTAGTTCAATCGTATGTCTGACAAGGTCTGTTCTACCCGTCGGTTCACCGGGTAAGGCAACCACGTTTCTGTACGAGGTCAGAAGGTTGAAGAGTTGAGGCGTATTTTCTGGGAAATTCGTGCAAGTGAGATGTGAGAGCATATCGGGTGAATATGTCGGCGCAGATCCCGTAGAGTTAATAGTACATACACCGATTGGCGTACTATCATCAGCCTGAATAGTAGGAATTGAGGAATCCTGGCACACCTTTACGGCCGCTGGGTATACTAGGAAGTCTCCAATCTTTACGCCACTTTTAAGTTTTAGTGGAGCATTTGTGACATTGAGCAAGTACAGGTAGCATAAACTGTCCTAAGACTGTACACCACGCTGACTCATAAGTCAAGCCATTCACACAACACGTCTCAGGTAGTGTTAGTACATCCACTCCTTCTTTCGCACCGGCAACACAAACAGAGACTTTGGTGAACTCATGCGGTAACAAAATAGTGCACGTATTCGTTACTGCACGTTTCATCTCTGCGTGTTGGAGAAGATCATTCACACTGTGTGAGGTAGGTAATTGAGACATGTCTGAGTCAGCGATAGTGTTGTCGGGAGAGGAGGTAAGAGCCATGTCCGAAGGCTGAGATGATGTATCAGTAGACATTGAGGAATTTATGTCCTTGCTCGCAGTCAGTAAAGGAATGATCTCTGTATTCTCAGATGATGATAGTGGTGGTTTGGGCTGGGTTGGACTTTTTGGTAGTGATAGGGACAGAGGTAATTGAAGGACTGATTTGATAGTAAGAACAGGACGGGGACATTCCATACTGTAAACCGGGAATCCAGAAATGTCTATACTACCACAAGCAGGTAATAATACAATGGAGTGTTGTGCCATGTTGGAGAAACCAATAAGGGCATCTGTGGGATACTGCAAGTCATTAGTGACATGAAATTCAATTGGGATAGAGGGCAAATCTCCGTGTAGTTTGACTTCAAGGGTGACTCTTCCCTTAACCGTAAACCCTGAGCCTTCGACACCACATAGGGGAATGTCTGGTGGTTCTAGGAAACTGACGTGGTTGTGATGTCGTTGAAGAAGATGTAAGGAATTGTCGGAGATCAGATTTACTATAGATCCTGTGTCCAGTGTTACATAGCCTATGATTTCATCATCCTTTGTGTAATTCTAACGTACAGTATGCTGCATGTTTGATCACGAGCGTGTTCTACCTCACTCCTCCCGTCCTCCCTTATAGTAGAGTAAGTCGTTCTTTCTGTTGTTCAGAGCAGGATTGTCAACTCTTTGTCCCCATGGCTTCATTTGCGCGTCCTTCTTACAAGTTGTATCAAGCTCTGCTGGCCCCTATATAATGAGCTCAGTCTCTACATTAATTGCCACTTAGATCTACTCCTCATTTTGTTCACATCTCTGTCCTCCCTTGTACAGTTGTTATTATTGTGAGTGCTCAGGAAGTCTCCAACCATCTAGCAGCTGTGTAATTTGAGTATAAGTGTTATTGCATTTTTTCTTGTACTGTGTAGCATAAAGTGTTAATTCTTAGGCCCAGTAAGGTTTTTGTGATTAATGTAAAGTTTCATGTCAGCCATTGTTCATAATATTTCGTATCTGTAATAATATATCTTGAATTCACTGGGTATTATCTGGTATTTTCATTTTATCAGGGCTGACTTAGATAAATTTACTCATGCTAATTTCGTGTTAATAGAGGCTATTGCCGTTACCCATATATTTAACCTGTTTTTGCCATTACATTATCCTTATGAGTCCTGAATGTTTTGTTGTTAGTTTGAGCATTAAACTTTAACTTGTAATTTTACCTAACTCTTTTGTTTTGAACCTGGAACTTTACGGGACAGTAGTGATTTTTAGTATTCTCACTTAAAGTGTACATTATCTTTCTTTGTTCCATAACATAAATTTGGCGACCTCTTATCAGGATATTCAGGGTATTATCATAAGGATATTGCTTGATATTTTGTGACTGTGATTTATTCATGATGTCTACTATTACTACTCTTGATGAAGCCAAAGATTTTTTGCCAAATGTGCAAACAGTGTTGGATGTAGAAAACAGAACAAAGAATGAACTGAAGCTTGTTACTCAACAATTGGGAATTGCTGTTCGCTCTCATCATTCTAAAGATCAAATTGTTGACATGATTAATGAAAGCTTGTTTAATGTAACTCCTCCAAATGAGCAAACGCAGATTGATTAGCTAAGTTACAACTAGCCTTGCAGGAGGCTCGTGCTAAGGAGGCTGAGGCACAAGTTGAACTTGCTAGGATTCAGGCAGACCATGAGTATCGCATGAAACAATGTGGAACTGAATCATCTAGCTCTGATGATTTTGATGTGGCTAAAAATGTTAAACTTGTCCCTCCTTTTAATGAATCTGATTTAACAAAGTAGTCTAAGTTGTTTGAGAGGGTAGCTACAGGTTTTAATTGGCCCAAAAAGTATTGGCCAGTACTCCTTCAAACTGTTCTCACTGGTAAATCTCAAGTAACTTATGCATCTTTGCCTCAGGATCAATCTGATAATTTTGATGTAGTTAAGAGCTTGATTCTTAAGGCCTATGAACTTGTTCCTGAAGCCTATAGAATAAAATTTAGGACAACTTATAAGCAAGATAAGCAATCCCATGTTGAGTATGCAAAAATCAAAGAAGATCTGTTAGAGCAGTGGTTAAATTCTAAGAATGTGGATTCTGATTTTGACAAATTTAAGCAGATGATTTTGCTGGAGGACTTCAAAAGGTGTATTAGTAAAGATGTAAGCCTATATCTTGATGAGAGAAGAATAGATAATTTGTCTGATGCTGCAGTTTTGGCTGATGAATATGTTCTCACTCACAAGAGATATTATAAAGAAAAAGGGAAAGCTGAGAGTAAGTACGTTGCCTCTACTCAGAGTACAGGTAACAGGAAAGAGAATAAAGATGATGTTTCTCAGGAAGTAAATACCAGCTCCACCTCTAGATTTCAGAAAAGTAAATGGACTTATTGTAGTAAGCTTGGTCATACTACGGAGAGATGTTTCAGGAGACAGCGTGATGTGAACAAAAAGGAGTCTTTAAATATTCAGTCAATTGGTCTAGTGTCCACCCTTGAGAGTTCCCAGAATTCCTTAACTGAGTTAACTGAACCTGCTTTCAGGGGTAAATTAAATTCTCATGATGGAGCTCCTCTTTTGAGCAGTAACGTGGGTGACACTCTCAAGAGTTCATGTGCTAATTTCCTGTCTGATGGTTTTGTCAGTCCTCTGGACAGTAATGACAGGAAATCAGTTAAAATATATCGTGATACAGGTGCTTGCCAATCCCTTATGCTGACCAGTGTTCTAGGCTCTAATGTTAATTCCTCTGATGAAACTGTAATCTTACAAGGCGTAGGGAATAATTACTTCTCTGTCCCTCTGTGCAGAGTGAATTTAGAGTCTGGTTTTGTTAATGGTTCCGTTATGGTTGGGTTGTTTGAGGCACTCCCAATGTCAGGTGTGACTTTCTTACTTGGAAATGATATTGGTGGAAGTCAAGTGTGTCCAGCTCCTCAGTTGTCTAGTGAGCCAGTGGCTGCGGCCCAGGATTGTGATGTCCCTGATGTGTTCCTTGCATGTGCTGTCACTAGGGCTAAGTCTAAAGTTACTGGTGACTTAGAGGATAATGATGATGATAATGTTATCCTAGCTGACACTTTTCTCGGTAATTTGGACCACTCACCAGATGAGGCAGTACCCCGTAATGTTGATAATTTGTCTCGTCAAGAGTTGGTTGAGTTGCAGGTTGCTGACCCTGAGTTGAAAGGTCTAGTAACTCTGCTTGCAGTGAGGAAGAGTCAGCCGGTGCTTCTACTTGTTATTATATAAAGTCAGGAGAGCTTGTGAGGAAGTGGAGACCCCCAACAGCATCAGCCGACTGTGAATGGGAGGTTGTACATCAAGTTGTCATCCTCGTGTTTGTAGGCAGGATATCATTAGAGTGGCTCATGATTCCAGTTTGGCAGGACACCTTGGAGTGAGGAAGACTGTGGCACGCATTTTGAAACACTTCTACTGGCCAGGTATCTTCAGGGATGTTTCCTGGTATTGTAAGTCTTGTCTCACCTGTCAAGTTGTGGGGAAGTGTAATCAGACCGAAAAGGTTGCACCTCTAGTTCCCATTCCTCTTTTGAGGCGCCATTCACCCGTGTGTTGGTGGATATTGTGGACCCTCTTCCTAAGACTTCTTCAGGATTTTCTTATGTGTTGACCCTGATTGATATGGCTTCTCGTTATCCTGAAGCCATTCCACTTAGAAATATCTCAGCAAAGAACGTGGTTAAGGAAATGCTAGGGTTCTTCACAAAGTTTGGTCTGCCCAAGGAGGTACAGTCAGACCGGGGAAGTAATTTCATGTCAAATGTTTTCAAGCAGTCTCTGAAAGAATTGGGCATCACCCAGATCACGTCTTCAGCTTACCATCCCCAGACCCAAGGAGCGTTGGAGAGATATCATCAAACACTCAAGTCGATGCTCAAGAAATAATGTTTGGAACATCAGAAAGACTGGGATAAAGGTCTTCCATTCATTGTGTTTGCTGCAAGAGAATCTCCAAATGAATCACTGGGCTTCTCACCCTTTGAACTACTGTTTGGCCATGCAGTAAGAGGACCCCTTAAGTTACTCAAGGAATGCTGGCTGTCGGAGGAAGATGACGTCAACCTGCTGGAGTATGTGATGAAGTTCAAAGAACGGCTGTCCACTGCTTTACAGCTGGCGAGAGAGAATTTAGGAGCTGCTCAGGAGAAGATGAAGACTTGGTATGATAAGAAGTCCAGGTTACGCCACTTTCAGCCAGGAGATCAGGTTTTGATTCTGCTACCAGTGCATGGGCAACCTCTTCAAGCCAAGTTTAGTGGTCCTTATTTCGTGGAGAAGAACCTCAGTGATGTCAACTATGTCATCGCCACACCAGATCGTAGAAAGAACAAGCAACTTTGTCACATCAACATGCTGAAGTTATATCACAGGCGGGACGAAAATAACCCACTCTGCACTGTAGCTGTTCTACCCGAGTCTACAAGTGAAGTTCTCCCATGCAGCATGAGCCTGCGTGATAGTTTGGGGAAGAATCCTGATATCATGAATAATCTCCAGACTAAGCTTTCTCATCTACCTCCCGAGGAAAGGCAGGAGTTTTCGGCATTACTGCAGGAGTACCCGCAAGTGTTCCGTGCCACTCCAGGAAGAACCACTGTGTTGATGCATGATGTCGATGTTGGAGATGCAAAGCCAATTAAATTGCCTCCTTACCGTGTGAACCCAGTGAAAGCTCCTCTCATCCAGAAGGAGCTTGGCTACCTGTTGGACCACAAGATGATTGAGCCCTGTCAGAGCGAGTGGAGTTCTCCTGTCACTCTAGTCCCTAAGCCAGGTGGGTCACAGCGGCTTTGCATCGACTACAAACGTGTTAATCAGGTAACGAAAACAGACACTTACCCTCTCCCTCGCGTGGAAGATTGCATAGACAAGATCGGAAAGGCTAGGTACATAAGTAAGTTTGATTTGTTAAAGGGATACTGGCAAGTACCTATGACTGAACGTGCTAGGGAGATCTTATGTTTTGTAACACTAGGAAAGACTTTTGCATGTTCTGTAATGCCATATGGTATGAAGAATGCACCAGCCACATTTCAGAAGCTCATGAATGTTGTAACAGAGGGTTTGGCAGGGTGTGTTGTTTATATTGATGATGTATTAATCTTCAGTGACAACTGGAAAGATCACCTATGCCATGTCAGTAAATTTCTTGAGCGTTTGGTTCAGGCTAATCTTGTAGCTAATTTATCAAAGTGTGAGTTTGGTCAAGCTAAAGTTCAGTACCTTGGGTATGTAATTGGTGATGGACATGTTGCACCACCAGGAGCTAAGGTTCAGGTTATAAGTGATCTTCCCAGACCTAAAAGTAGGAAAGAGCTACAAAGATTTTTGGGAATGGTAGGTTATTACCGGAGATTTGTTCTTAACTTTTCAATTCTTGTATCACCACTTACAGACCTACTGAAAAAGGGAGTTAAAAATGTCTGGACCGATAACTGTGAATCCTCTTTCAGCAAACTTAAAGCTATCCTATTAAGTCAGCCAGTGCTCGCTACTCCAAATTTTGCTAAGCCTTTTAAGATGGCTATAGATGCAAGTGATACAGGAGCTGGGGCTGTTTTGCTGCAAGAAGATGATCAGGGTATTGAACATCCTGTATCTTATTACAGTATGAAGTTCACTCAACCTCAAAAGAACTACTCAACTATTGAGAAAGAGCTTTTGGCCTTGATTTTGGGTTTACAGCATTTTTCATTTTATTTGTGTTCTGGTTTTGACCCCATAGTCATTTATACCGATCATAACCCACCCACTGAAATTCCTTAGTAAGTTTAAAGATAAAAATCAGAGATTGACAAGATGGAGTCTACTTTTTCAGGAGTATTCATTAGACATACAACATGTCAAGGGGAAAGAAAATGTTATTGCAGATTGCTTATCTAGACTTTAGACAGATTGTTTTAGGGTAATAAGAAATTTCCTTTGTAAATTTCTTTTTTCTTTGTGG